>NW_011501841.1:0-8174 GCF_000495115.2 Populus euphratica
TAGTGAAAATATATATAACCTTAGGGAAGATCATGACCTCCAAGGTAAATTTTCATCTTTAGCTAGAAAAGTTGAAGCACTAGAATTGAAAAAGGAGTGGTCAATAAAAATCTGTTCAAAACATTGCGTGTCAAATTTATGAAACCAATGAACACTCAACTAATGACTATCTAACTTTGTCTTCTTTTAAGGAATACCTCTATGAACAAACCCATGCTTTAAATAGTTTCTAGTGGCCGAATCATAACCTTTACTCACAAGCATACAATCCTGATTGAAGAAATCATCCAAATTTCATTTGGAAGTGTGATAATAATAATACATAAACTTCAGAACCATTGTTTTAAGCACACTATAATTTATAAAATTCTCATAGATATGCACCTCCTTATGCTCCACCTCCTAGAAAAATCTTGAGGAAATATTGTATGCATTTGTTAAAAGGTAGGAGACAATCAACACTCAACTTACTCAAAACATGAGATATTTTAAAGATACTCTTTAAAAAGTCATATTTGTTCTTAGTTTTTAGGAGAAAGGTAAGTTTCCATTTCAAAGACAACAAAATCCCAAGAGGTAATATAATTTAAGTGCAAGTAGTTCTAAAAGCCAACATATGGATCAAGTCAAATCATTCATCACTCTTCGTAATGGTAAGGTTATTGAAAAACCCACTCTTGAACCTTGTAAGAAAGATACTTAGTTAATCTCTGAGGGTAAGAAATGGGTTATATATGAATATTACAAAGAAAAGATTGATTCCTTGCTAGCACTTTCATTTCCTCATGACGCGATAAAAAAATTGATGTCTTCTTCCAAGTGCAGAAGTGTCGAAGTAATAAATAACCCGATAAGACTAGGATTGAATCACAAGGAGGTTAACTATATAAATTATAAATAATAACAATACAACAACAACAACAATAACAACAACAACAACAATAGTACTAATAATAATAGTAATAATAATAATAATAATAGAAGAAGAAAGAACTTCCTTTTACCTAATTATGATGCAAGTAGTGGAGGGGTGAATGTTGTAGGAATAAAGGATAAGAAGGAAAAAGTTGTGAAGGTTTCCATGGAAAGACTATATGGTACACTGATACAGTCTGGATTTTTATCTAAATTTGAACTAGTGATGAATGAAAATAATTATTATAAGTTTCATGGCGAGGTGGGACATCACATTGATGATCATAAAGAATTTCACCAAGAAATGAAAAGGATGTTAATTTTTTGCATGATAAAGATAGGAAATGAAGAAGAGAGTAGTGAAGTTGGGATGACAGGCTGTCAAAAGAAAAAAATATAGGTTTGTAGACTCCATCCAACTGTGAAGTGTTCACTAAAACTAATTCTGACCAAGCTTGTATGCATAAATAGTGAAAGTTATGGCACAATGCTTTGTAATTATGGGTATTCTTTCAACATTAAGAATCTTACTCCTATTTTTCATATTGAAATCATTGGTTTAACTCAAAGTGATCAATGTTTTACACTAGAAGAATTAGAGAGCTAGAGGAAAGCTAAAGAAAAATAAATAACTAATGCTTTTAAAGATATAGAAGTGAATAAACCTATAAGTGAAGATGAGTTTAATGAATTTCTGAAGTTGATGAAGCATAGTGAGTATACTATGGTAGATCAGTTGAAGAAAACTCCCTCTAGAATATCTTTAATGTCACCTATCTTGAGTTCTGAATTACACCGTAAAGCATTGCAAAAGGTATTAAATGAAACATATATGCCACAAGATATTACTCAGGATATAATGGAACATTTGGTGGGAAGAATTCAAGCATCTAATTATTCGTACTTCATTGAAGATGAGTTAGACTTGGAAGGGACTAGGCATAACAAGCCTTTGTACATCATAGTAAAATATAAAGACTATCTGATCAGCAAAGTGTTTATTGATAATGGTTTAGCTTTGAATGTGTTATTAAGGTATATGCTAGATGAGATGCCAATTGATGCTACTTATATGAGGCCAAGCATTATGACAGCTAAAGCATATGATGGTTCCCCTAGACAGGTAATAAGGATCATTGACATTGAATTGTTTGTAGGGCCTTAGATGTTTTTGATAACCCTATAAGTGATGGATATCCATCCTTCATATAACATGTTATTAAAAAGGCCATGGATACATGCCTCTAGGCTATGGCATCATCTCTACACCAATGCCTGAAGTATATTAACAATGGTATTCTAGTGAAAGTTAAGGTAAACGAAACCTTGTCCATGATAAGGAGTGTGTCGATCCTTTATATTGAAGCAGAAGATTCCAAAGATGGAAATCTCTATGCCTTTGAGATTATGAAGACTGAATGGGTACTAGAGAATACAGTGTTGAGAAGACCAATTATTTTTTATATTATTAAAATGATAGCTAAGTGCTTTTTAAAATATGGGCTACCATTCCAGAATGATCCAATTATTGGAAATCTTAAAGGAGTCAACATAATGAAAATTAAGGCCGTTGATCAAAGGTTTGGGCTCAGCTTTAAGCCTAAGAAAGAGGATCACAAGAGAGCTGCTAGGATGAAGCAAGAACAAAGTTGGTCAGAATGGAAGGAAAAAAGCTAGAAGAAGAAGACATTGTAATCCTACCTATCCATATTTCTTTCCCTAAGTTAGCATATATAATGAAACTTGAAAACATGATGGAAGTCTTGGGATAGAAACTTGCTGTCATGGATATAAAAAATGTAGAGGAAGGTGAAAGGAAAGGCTGAAATTATAATGATAAGCCAAAAATAACAAAAAAAGATGAACTGTTACCTTAGTTAACTATCCACTCTCTAGAAGAGGCAAAAACTAGTTTGCTGATGCTTTGGCAACCTTAGCTTCTAAGGCTAAAATTGATTACAGAATCAGGGTACAACCAATCTGCATTGAGATTGCAAATTTTCCAGCTCATTGTTATTCAATTGAAAGAGAAATAGATGGGAGCCTATGGTTTCATGATATCAAGCATTTTATCCAATATCAAGAGTATACCTTGGGGGCATCTAAAGCAGATATAAAGACCTTGAGAAAGTTAGCTATGAAATTTTACCTAGATGGAGAAATTCTATATAAAAGATCATTTAATGAAACTTTACTAAGATGTTTAGATGAAATAAAAGCTCAGGTAGCATTGCAAGAAATTCATGAAGGAATTTGTGCAACTCATGCAAGTGGGCATGTGATGGCTAGACAAATGCAATGATCTGGGTATTTCTAGATGACCATGAAGAAAGATTGTATCGATTATGTTAGAAAATGCCATAAATATCAAGTGTATAGTGATAAGATATTTCTCTAGCCCCTCTATTTAATATGACACCACCATGACCATTTGCAATGCGGGGAATAGATATGATTTGGCCAATCAACCTAAAGATTAGCAATAGGCATCAATTTATCTTAGTAGCCATTGATTACTTCATAAAGTGGGTGGAGGCCAGCTCTTATGCTTATATAACTCAAAATATGGTCAAGTGTTTCATTAAGAAAGATTTGTTTTACCGGTACGATTTATCTAAGAAGATAGTGATCGACAACACCCAAAATTTTAATGGAAAAATAATCACATAATTATGTGTGAAGTGAAAAATTAAACATTCAAACTCGTCTCCCTACAGACTAAAGATGAATGGTGCTATCGAAACTGCAAATAAGACTATCAAGAAGATTATCTAGAAGATGATAGTCACTTATAAGTATTGACATGAGATGCTTCCCTTTGCTCTACATGCACATTGCATAGCAGTAAGGACATCTACTGGAGCTACACCTTACTCATTAGTATTTAGGATGGAGGCGGTAATGCCTTTAGAAGTAGAAATTCTATCTTTGAGAGTACTAATAGAATGTGAACTAGAAAAAGCTGAATGGGATAAAATGAGATATGAGCAGCTAAACATGATAAGTGAGAAGAGGTTGGTTGCAATTTGCCATCACCAGCTATACAAAGAAGGATGGCTAAAACATATGACCGGAAAGTCTGACCAAGAGACTTCAAAGAAGGGGATCTTGTACTAAGAAAAATCTTACCATTACCAAGTGAATATCGAAGCAAGTGGGCACAAAACTATAAAGGCCCGTATGTAGTGAAAAAAGCATTCTCTAGATGGGCTCTATTGTTAACTAGGAAGGATTGAATGATTTACCTAGGCTTGTGAACTCTAATTATGTGAAAAAGTATTATGTATGATGTGTTTTATCTAATCAAAATTAATTAAATGAAGTTTTGGCCAAGAAATTCTGTTTACATATACCTCACCAAAAAATTGATGCATGATCTCAATAACTCAGCAATTTGATCTTTCAAACTTCTTTATAGGAGAACCTATTCTTCTTAAATGAGGTTCTAAAAGAATTGATTTTTTTTTTGTGATTCCAATGAAATAAATCAATGATTTGTTTGGAATAATGTTTAGAGTAATTCCCTCAAAAGAGATGACCAAATAAGTAAAAAATATGCAATTTGAACAACTATCACTCAAATTTTATCTTGGACATACATTCGACATGAATCCCTATATTTGCCTGAACATTGTTATAAACAGACATTGAGAGTTTTAGTTTTAAAAAACAAAACAAATCTTTGGAAAAATTATTTTTGGAAAAAAAAGTTTTCTTTGTAAGAAAAGTGAATAGATAACATACTACGAGACACTATTCGAAAATCAGAGATTCTAATGACAACAAGAGCAAAGGAGAAAATGAAATGAGGCAATTAATTCTCCCAGGAGGGTCACCAGATCCTTAATAGCAAAAAGAATTTTACTTTCTTAAGTGAAAAATATACATGATAGAACTGTAGACTTCTTTTAGCATGAGGATTGAAATAATATGATTTGTAGTATTTATGAAAGGAGATTGTTCACTCTCATAATATGATCTGTTAGATAATAGGATACCTGATACATCTTCAGATATGAAAAACCTAGAAAAATGTCAATCCAGGAAGAAGCTAATGCTCTTAGTGAAGTAACCAATAAAGAAAGGTGCAATGGCTATTGAGAAACTCAAAGAAAGCTTATCTTAGAGAAATGAACAACAAGGATTGGCTTGAGTAGATTTGAAGGATGCGTGAATCAAAAGAACTCACTAAAAATCAAGATTCTCAAACAAGATGAACAAGGATTTTTATTTTAAAAAGGTAAGATGCATTACATAGTATCTAACTTCACAAACATTGCATATTTGTCTTATAGATATTTCATAAAAAAAAATTCCCTATGGTATCCAACGAGACTCAAATGAAATGAAGTTCTTTTAAATCACATCAAATATGACAATTCTATAAATTATTTTAAATCACATCAAATATGGCAATTCTGTAAAAGCAAAATTCATAAATGAAGACAAGAAAGATGGATTTTTATTCATGGAAAAAGGGTTTACAAGTATAAATGTTAAACAGCATCAGGACGATTAGGGATATTTTCATCTTGATGATCAATCATGCCTCAAAATTCTTTAAATTGCTTATGCATATGCTCCATCTCTTCCTCAAACTCATGGTTTCGTGTGTTAAGATGTCCTTCTAAAAGTTAACACATGCATTTAGCTCTTAGTCTCTTCTTTCTAAGTTATTTATGTGATGTCTCTCATCATGGAGTCTATTCCTTAAATTCTTGATTTGATGATGGAGATTAGGAACTTGAGTATTCAACTCAAGTCTTCTGGCATGAAGACGCTCTAGAATGTTCAACAAAGATGAAGTAGCTCTAATATTAAGAGCAAATGATTGATTCATTACTTAAATATCAATTCTATTTGACAGAATTATTTCATCACGGGGAATGATTATGTCTTTAGCTATAGTAATATCTTTATTATCCATTACAATATCCGGTATTGTAATTGGACGACCATTCACTTCAAAGGTAGTGCGCCAAACTATAGGCTCTACCACAAGAACAAGGTTTGGGTTAGCTTTGGAAGAAAAGGAAGATATGGTTAACACTTCAAAAGTTAAGAACTTTGAAAGTATTGAAAATGCAAGAAGTTGATGATGTCTTTTGCCAAATACTGTGTGATTTATAAAGAATTTACTCTTAACACCATTTTGAATTTACTCTTAATACATATAAGACTTTCTTGAGAAGTTTTTTCATCTCTGAGATCAATTTACAAATCAAATCTTAACCATACAAGTATGACTTCTTTTAGAAGTTTTCATCACCTTGAAGTTCATGTTGAAATCACTTTTGTATATTTCCCAGACAGGTCGATTCACAAAACCATTATTGAAACCACTTTCATGCATTTCACAAATAGGTTGGTCTCTTGGAAAATAAAACCAATGTTGAAATCACTTTCATGTATTTCAAAGATGGGTCAGTTACCTGGAAAATTAGACCATTGCTAAAATCACTTTTATGTATTTCACAAGTGAGTAGTTCACTAAAAAAAAATATATTGAAAACGCTTTTATGTTTTTCATTTGGGCAGGTCGACCATAAGAATTAGACCAGGTAAAAAATCTATGTATTTTCAACACCTCCATCGTGTTTCTTTACAAAACGTATTATGTAAAGTCAAAAGAAAAATGAATTTTCCAATGCCTGTCCACCATAAGCATTGTAAAGGTAGAGCAATCATTGTAAACCAATTTTGGATTCACCAAGATTTTCTTGAATGTTATTTTATTTCTATTATTATTCATAAAAGTCCAAAAAAAAACTAAGAAAAATTTTAAATTCAAAAATATATTTTTCTTAGGTCAACCACATCTTTCCATAAAAATCGAGCCTACCGGGTTAATAAGGGTCGAACCATGTTGACTAGGGTAAAAAAGGAGTTTTTAGGTCGTTTCGGGTCAAAATCATCATTTTCAATTAAAACTGAGTCCACTAGATCAATATGGTTCCAACTATGTCGACTAGGGTAAAAAATGAGTTTTTAGGCTATTTCGGGTGAAAATCGTTATTTTTTATCAAAATTAAATCCATCAAGTCAATACAAGTCCAACCATGTCAACTGGAATAAAAAATAAAATTTAGGCTATTTTGGGTCAAAATTGTTGTTTTTGGTCAAAACCCGGGCCGCAAGGTTGATACCCATCAAAAGTTTTTTTTTTTAATGTTTCAACATAATTTTTGATAATTACAATTGCTTTTTAGCGGTTGAAATGAGCTTTTTCTAATACTGATTTGAGTTTTTCAGTTTTATCCATATAAATATTTATTATTATATATAATAAAATAAAATCAATAATGTAGAAATTTTTGTCATAGTTGGTAGGGCAGTTATTGCGATAGTAGGCAGGGCAGTTGTAACAATGAAATTTTTCTTTAAAGTAGATCATACCACAATCATAAGATTTTCATGTATCCTCATCGTTAGCTATAAATAGCTAGTGAAAATTCATCAAAAGAGGAAGAAGAAAGGAAAGAGAGAGAATTATTATTACTATTAAGTTTTTTTTTGCTATTCCTTTACACTACTAAAAATATCTTAACCATTAGATTTAATTGTATTTAGTTTTGGACCTCTAATTTAAAAGGAACTAATAGGGATTACCATACTAAATTAAAACCAAAATCCATCTCAGCTTTTAAAACAATCTGCCCTTCGATTTTGTCATGCCACGTCACCTAGTGTACCAAGCTAGCAGTGCATCTCACCAAACTACAAGAAAGCTCAGTCCATCTGCACCGTTCGATCAAGTTGCAGATCAAGCCAACCATAGCCAAAGGATCATTTCATTCTTCATCCAGTGGTTCAAAACCTTTAGCTGCACCGTTTACCATGCTAATGTTCACACTTTAACAAATCTTGGAGGCTCGTTCTCTCCTCCTTTAGCTGGTGATTCCCTCTCATCCAATCTCTCACCTTCAGCTGCTTAAGCCTCCAAACCACCACAAAAAGGTGAATTGAGTCTTTAAAGCAAAACCCAAGCGGTTTTCATCACCTTCTCTGCCTTATCTAGTAGGAAAAAGGTCGCAATTTCTTCAACCACCGAAGCTTCAAATCATTAATTCTCTCTAATCAGCCATCAACAGCCATCAAAACCAACCACCATTATCAGAATCTAATTAGTACTTAAAAGTGTATCTTTATCAAGGTTTTGTATCATCATTTTGCACTTGAAGTATCAAGAACTCCTTAACTAAAGCATGTTTTATAATAATATATCTAATAATATAAGATACCTTTAATTTATGGTAAAT
>NW_011501841.1:11534-24411 GCF_000495115.2 Populus euphratica
TATATATATATATATTAATACTTGTAAAATAAAAACCAAAATAAATATAAAAAATAGTGACGCAGGTCCAACACCTATCTTATCATGTCATCGTTCGTGGGTCTAAAGCCTAATTTTCAAGTATGGTTATGCCTATTTTTCAACAATACCAACATAATTTTTTTTTATGAATGAACATTTTTTGTCGAGACGTCTTTTTTTTTTTTTTACAGAAAAGGACCGATGTCAAAAGTTTAAATACCAAATATCGATTATGTCCATTATTTCTTTTTGGTAACTTCGACATAACTTTTCTTTTTAAAGTTAAAACATCAACATTTTAGACGAGTCTTCTATTTTTAGGGATTGATGTCATTTTTTGTTCTTTTATATGTGTCATATTGAATATTGTTTGTTGACACTTTTTTTTTTTTTACAGAAAAGGACCGATGTCAAAAGTTTAAATACCAAATATGGATTATGTCCATTACTTCTTTTTCCTCAGATGTAAGTCTCATTTGTAGGGTTAACCATCAACAATTTAGATGAGTTTTTTTATTTTTAAGAACTGATGTTATTTTTTAACGTGTCTCCTATTTTTAGGGACCGACATTAACCATCTTAAAAAACAAATTGCAAATAAGCTCAAAATGTGATAACATTTGAATCAAATAAAAAACATACAAGTAAGGGTAACCTTTCTCTTGAAAGGATATTTTAAGGGTGGTGACCACTTTCCCTTAATCATAACTAACCCAGTATCTAAATCTCTAGAATCAATGTCTAATTTTGGATTTTTAGTTTCCTCAAATTACTAGATGGAGACTTCGATAAAATCTTTATTATCTCTAATAGAGTATTCCTTTTGTTAAAACACCAAAAGTGGAGTTGTCGCGTGAAGTCGTGTATCGATAATGTGTTCCGGGGTATTCCTTTATCATTTCATCCAATAGGAAGAGTTCCTCAAATTCTCTTAATTTTTCTAGAATACTCTTTTCTATAATATCATTTAAAAAATTTTTGGATTTACTAATACTCCACCAATTAATAAGATCGATCTATATAAATATCATCATCTACATCTAGAAAACCATATGCTTTGAAAGAAGCTTGTACAGTTTGGGAAGAGGTTTTGATTGATCAAAAAGAAGAATCTACTTCAACCGATATGCTCTTAGGCACGACTATACATAACATAGAAATCACACTTGGAAGGGAAGGACAATTAGCTAGAGCTGCAGGTGCTGTAGCAAAACTGATTGCAAAAAAGGGAAAATCGGCCACATTAAAATTACTTTATGTGGAGGTTTGTTTAATATCCAAAAACTGCTCAGTAATAGTTGGACAAGTGGAGAATGCTGGGCTTCTCAACAACAGTCGGAGAAGTAGGGAATGCTAGGGTGAACTGGAATTGAGTCTTACCTTTCTTATAAATGTTTTACGCTTATGTCTTAACTTTCCATCCATGTAGAGCATACTTAAATCCAAGATCTACATCTCTAGATATGATCCAATAACAAAACAGTGTTCCACTTTGGGTTAAACCAGCATCTCTTTTCTAAGTTTAAACCTCTTTTTGTCCTTTCAATTTCAGAACTTAAATGCATTAATCAATCCTTTCATTTATGTGTTAGGCTTGCATTTAAGATAAATATTTACTATGAATTAAAGGTATCTTATAATATCATATATGATATTATAAAACATACTTTAGTTAAGGAGTTATTGATACTTCAAGTGCAAAATGATGATATAAAACCTTGATAAAAATACATTTTAAGTACTAATCACTTCATGACATGACTAAACAAAAAAAAGTCAATCACAACTCTAAAATCTTTAAAACTTTCAAACAAGTAAGGATCAATATACCTTTGTTGGATGTTATTAAATAGGCACCTTCCTATGCTAAATTTTTAAAAAATCTGTGCACTGTGAAGAGAAAACTGAATCTGAAAAAAAAGGAGCCTTTTTAATCAAACAAGTAAGTGTCATTCTTCAGAACAATAATACTTTAAAATATAAAGACCCTAGTTGTTCTATAATTTCTTTCTTTATTGAAAAATATAAAATTAAAAGAGTTTTACTTGATTTTGGAGCTAGTGTGAATTTACTTCCATATTCAGTCTTTCAAAGTTTCAATCTTAATGAGTTAAAACCAAATTTTGTAACTCTCTTACTTACTGATAAATCTATAAAAATGCCTAGAGAAATATTTGAGGATATGTTAGTATAAGTTGATAAATTTATTTACCCTGTAGATTTTATTATCTTGAATACATAACCTATTGAAACATATAATTCATTTCCTGTTATTTTAGGACGTATGTTTCTTGCAACTTCTAATTCATTGATTAATTGTAGAAATAGACTAATGAAGCTATCATTTGGAAATATAACATTGAAAATGAATATTTTCAACATTTACAAGTGGAGATGATAATGATTTACAAGAAGTATATTTTATTGAAGATATTCATTTGTAAAGTAAAATTGTGTTTGATGAATCTGAAAATTTGCAAATAATTTATTCTCACAAAGAAATCTCAGAAAAGAAAGGCACCAAAAATATTGATACGAATTTTTTGTCAAGATTGACAATAGATTTGACATTCGATATCACACCAATTGATGATTACTTTCCCGTTGGATCCTTATTTTCTCTTAATTCAATGCCTTGGTGTGTAAAAAATATCAATTTTCTTCCTTCAGGATTTTTGCCAGCTCACTAGAGTACCAAAGACAAAGGAAAGTTTTTGAACAAAGTGAATAACTTTTATTGAGACGACCCTTACTTATTTAAGTATTGTCCTGATCAAATATTTTAAAGATACATTCTCGACAATGAGGTAAGTAGTGTCATTAAACTTTGCTATTCTGAGGCATATGAGAGTCATTTCTCGTAAAAACAAATGACTGTAAAAATCTTACAATATAGATTCTATTAGCCCACCATATTCAAAGACACACATGTGTTCTGCAAAGCTTGTGAAAAATATCAAAAGTTAGGATTTATTTCAAAACATAAAGAGTCTTTATATAATCTTCCATTGACTTTTGGGGCATATCCCAGTAGCAATATGTATTGTGCATTTCATGTCTTATGATCCTATTTTTATAAATAACATGCTCGGAATAGTCTTAGGAATCTAATTATAAAAGACTATGTTTGTTAGTTTTTAAGAAAACTGGATGGGAATCATATTCCTGACCTATAGAGGGCGTTTAAGCTGTTCTTAGACATAAAACCAAGGGAAGATATAAGTCACAATCACAACTACAATTTAAGCCTTAGTTTTTAAAAATTTATGTCTTTTGGTTTTATCAATAACATAATATTTGTGTTTTGTTGTTTCTTATTTTTGTTTAAGTGTGTTTCAGGTTTGTCAATGTTCGTTGTTTCAGATGATGTCTTCTATACTCTATCTTTCTACCTAAGAATATTAAGGACAATGTCTCGTTTTGGTTAGGAAGGAGAGGGTAGTAGTTGACAAAAAAACAACAACAAACTAACTGTTTTTGTTTTTAATAAAACCATTTGACAAAACTGTTATTACTAGGATGGTAGAATAAGAGAGAATTTTATTGACTCTTGAGACACATCTTTGTAAATATTTTTCAATGGTTATTTACAATATTCATAACAAGGTTTATCACATACTTCTCTTGAAATATTCATGTTTACAAACTCTTGCATTATTATCAATTGATTCTGCTCATATACTTATTAAACAAGTATTCATAAACCTTTATTTTCACACACACTTTAACATATGATTATGGGTTGCATATTGGATTATTACATTATTTATGTTCTTTTGTTAAAGGTAACAACTAAGAAAAAGGGATTGTATATAATTAAAAAGAAGTATAATTTGTAAAAAACAAAATAACAAATAAAAAATATAAATATAAATAAATAAAAACATACATAAGTTTGGTTTTGTAGCCTCCATAACCTAAGCAATTAAGCCCAAAAAGATGTTTTAATACCTAATACCTTAAAGTCAACTAATTTAGGAGTTATTGACCCAATGCTTGTTACATGAATTAAGGAGAAAAGTTTAAGGAAATCAAATATTGCACTATCTATATATTAGTATCTACAACCCGAGTTACTAAGCTCGTAGTGGTGTCTCAACATCTAATGCCTCAAGACTAATTGGTCTAGAAGTCATCAGCCTAAAGCTCATTATATGAGTTAAAGATGCATTGTGTTTTAAGTTATATGTATATATATTAAAAAAAGAAAAAAATCTTAACCTAGGGAAGTTAACCTTAAACATTAGAACAAAATTTTATTTCTTCCAAGTAAGACCTCATAGCCATATATTGATATATTGAGCATAAAAAGAAGATTTATTAGTATCTTGTTTAAGAAGTATGAAGCAAATATATAAATTTAGTGATAGTTTATTTATTTGGATAGATTAATGAAAGTTAAATAATGAATGCCTTACTTTGTGGAACTTGCAAATTATTTTTCTATTTTAACGTTTTGATTACTAGAGACTAGTAATAAGCTAGTTGGAGAGGTGTGTGATTAGTACTTAAAATTATATTTTTATTAAGATTTTATATCATCATTTTACATATGAAGTATGAATAACTACTTAGTTAAAACATGTTTTATAATAATATATCTAATAATATAAGATATCTTTAATTCATAGTAAATTTTCCTATTAAATGCAGGCCTATCACATAAATCAAGAGATTGATTGATGAGTTTAGCTACTGAAATTAAGAAGACAAAGAGAGGGCTAAGATTAGAAAAGAGATATTGATTTAGTCCAAATTAAAATGCTATTCGGTTATTGGATCATAATTAGAGTTGTAAAACTTGGATTTAGGTTTGCTCTATATGGATGAAAAGCTAAGATATAGGCTTAAAACTTTTATGAAGAGTCCAAGATTCAAAAATGTTGTTTTCAAGTTCAAATTGTAGTAACAACAAAGAAGTCCGAATTTGTTCTATAGTCTAGATACTATTTAGTGTTCAACCCATATTTCGAGTTTTAAAAGTCCAAATGCACCCTTTTTTTTGTTGGAAAGCTGAGATAATTTGCCAGAACTTTCATGTAGATAATTTGTTCAAATTTTGATGTTAGAAATGATGTTTTGTTTAGAGAAAAAGATAAGAATTGTCACCAAGTCAAGATATGGCCACCCACTCAACAATTAGTCAATAAATCAATAGTTTTATATTTTGACTTATAAATATAAGCATTTTCCATGTATTTAGGTATCTTGGTTTTCAAACCAAGATCATATTCTTACTCTTTTTATCTTTCTTTATATTTTTGTAATGTTTAAGTTTTGCTTTCATTAATATCTTATTTATGCTTTTCATTTCATTTTCTTTACTTAATTTATTTATATTCTTATCTTGTTTATTTATTTTTCTCTTCTTCATTATATTTAGCTAAGTTTATTATGTTAAGGTGAAAAAGTTTCACTAATGGTGTTAGAATAAATATAATATAAATTTAATATAGAGTTTAATGTTTATATCCTAAAAAACTTGTTATTAAAATGTCTTATCATTTTTATCTTATTAATTCGTAATACTTTACTTGTTAAATGATTAATATAGATTTGTATTGTATAATACATGGTATAAAAAATTCTTGGCACTTTCATAGCCCAATTGTATAGTATAACCTGCACCTAAAAGGAGTTTGATTTGTTCTTAATATAAGTTAGCATCATGAATTCTTGATAATATTTAAAAGTTTGGTGTTATTTAAATCAAATAATTAATATAATTATGTTAACAATTTATAATGAGCTATTAATGATAAATAATCTAATTAAAACCTCCTTTGTATGTAGTTTTTAATTTAGTAATAAAAAGAGTAATACTATACTTATTTGAAATATCATTAGCGGATACTCTAACATTGACATTTATTTTTATCATTTTTTAATTTTTACATTAATCTTACATGTCAAAGTCCTCTTTAACTTATTTTTTTTTCTTGTTATTATTGTTATTATTATTATTATTTTGTTGTTGTTGTTATTATTATTTATAATTTATATAGTTAATCTCTCAGTGGTTCGACCCTGGTCTTATTGGGTTATTTATTATTTCGACACTCCTATATTTGAAAGAAGACATCAATCTTTTAATCGTGTCACTGGTTCTGGCCCCAGGTTAGCCAGATCTCGATTCGACCCAATGAGTCGGGCCGAGTTTTAAAACTATGAGTATAATATCTACAACACCCAAGTTTTTTATGTCAAACTTGTTAGTTAATATTTTTTTAGTAAACTTAATCATATGATCATTGTTTATTAAAATTAACATATCATCGACATAGAAATATACAATGTCATTGCTTAACTTTATTGTTATTATCTTTTTCATATAAACAACATAACTTTATTGTTATTTATCATTTCTTAAATTAGCTTTATATTTTTCATTAATTTTACTTGTCATTGCTTAAGAGCTTCTTTCAAATCATATAAAGATTTTAATAGCATACAAAATTTATTTTATTGTCCATTAATAACAAACCACTCTAGTTATTTTATATAGATGTCTTTATCTAGGTCTTTATCATTTCAAAAAAAAAAACTAGCTTTATATTTTTCATTAATACTATCAACTTACATTTTCCTTTTGAATATTCATTTGTGACCTAATGATTTACTTTGAAGAGGAAAATCTATTAGTTTTTTATATATGATTATTCATAAAGGATTTTATTTCAATATTGATTATCTCATTCTAATAAAAAGCTTTAAGAGATGACATTGTCTCAAAATATATATGAGTTTCATCCTTTAAGAAGCGAATTAAAAATTCAAAACCAAATATATTGGTCATTTTTGTCATTATACTCGTTATAAGCTCAACTTTATTATCATTATATTTTGATTAATTGATTGATTAATTTTTATTATTAATATTAGTATTAGTATTAGCATTTGAGATAGTCTCAATTATTTGTTTTAAGTATATAATTTTCTTATGATTTCTTAATTGTAAACACATCTTTAAATAATATAGCATTTTTTAATTCCATAATGGTATTGAGATGCACATATTTAATACTTGACTTATGTATAAAAAATCAATATACACTATTATTGTAAGCATATTTGATAAAATTATAATTCATAGTTTCAGATCTTATCTTAACCTTTTAGGATCAAGTACTGTAACTTTGCAACACATTTTAAAACTTTATGGTATTTATAGGAAGCTCTTATACCTTTCCATAATTCATATGGTGTTCTCTTTATATTCTTATGTGATACTTTGTTATGTAATTAATAGTTAGAATTGCCTCTTACAAGTTTTGATGTGCTTTTGAACTTATCAAATGTTGACTAATTGTCATAATAGACATAAATTATTGGTATTAACTTTGATTAATATGAAATATCTTCTAAGAAATTTTAAAAGTCATTCTAATTCCTCTCCAATTAATAAAAAAAAAATAAAACTCTAATTTCATTTTGGATCTTGTAATGTATGTTTTCTTAGAAGATTTATAAAACATAATTACTCAACTAAGAGTAATTGCTATAACCTTTTACCCATCATCCATAGTTGAAGGTATATCTTAATATTTGATTACTTGATTTATTCCTTTTCAATGACCCATTTTTATAATATTAGTAAATCTACTAAGCTTGTAATATAGGTAGGTCTAACTGATTTAATGATTTTGAAAAGTCAATTGTAAAGCTATCATACTTGAACATGTAAAGAGCCCAATAACTCATTAATAAATCAATGAGACGAAACCAAGTAAAAAAAAGATCTAATTGTATTAAACAACCAGTTAGATAAAAAAAAACTCATAATTTTTTTATTTAATTATTAGATTAAATTAAAAATTTATTATGAGGTTTTATGAACCCAATTATATAATAAGTCAGTTAATTGTAACCAAATTAGGTTGATGAAACCTTCAAATTAAACTTGAAAGATGTTGTTTAAGCTTATATTGTTATATTTATTTATTCATTTATTATTGATTTTCCTATTTTATTTAGAATTTTAATTTTTCCTACCTATTAAAGGTTGTTTATTGACATATTTAAGGAGTTATGAACTTCTTTAAAAGAAAAACTATATTTAAGAACAATATTTAGTAATAAAAATATGAATAATTGATCTAGATGTCGAGAGCTTTTTTGACAAAATTTTAACTTCCTTTGTACTTACGTTTTTCTTGTCGAGTGTGGTTGAGTTAGCTTACCAACCAAGTAAGTAATATCTAATCTAGTGTAGTTTATCTGTATATGAAGCTTCTAATTATTTAGGATTATTCTAATGGCTAAATTTCATTACTTTTTTTTTTGGATAGATGTACATTTATGTATATTAGTGTTTTGACAATAATATTATCATTTTTAAATTTTTTTTTAAGAGTTTTCTTAATATAATGACAGATAATATCAATCTGTCAAATATCTTGGAAATTCTGATTTATAGTATGTCATTTAGTACACTAAGTTTTTCATGTCAAACTAATTAGTTAACATCTTCTTCGTAGACTTGATCATGTATTTATTATTGAATATCCTAGAAATCTTCTTCGTAAACTTGATCATATATTTATTACTGTCTAAAATTAGCATGTCATCCATTTAAAAATATATAATAACATGACTTTTATTTATATTTCTCATATAAACACATTCATCAACTTTATTTACTTTAAAATCATTTGATAGCATAACTTGTCGAACTTTTCATGCTATTATTTAGTTGCTTGTTTCAAATCATATAATAACTTGATAAAATTTTAAACTTTATTTTTCTCCTCTCTAACAATAAATCACTTCGGTTGCTCCATGTAGACCTTTTTTTTAAGGTCACCATTTAAGAAATTTATTTTTATATTTATTTGATGTATCACGCGTGTTAATTATTCAAATAACTATTAATATTTATATGAAAGTTATTATTGACACTGATAGGTGTGTCAAAATAGTTCACACCTTCTTGTTGTTTGAATCCTTTAATAACAAGTCTTATTATATTTATCAATGGTTCCATTAACTTTCATCTTCTTATTTAAGATTTATTTATGACTTAATGATTTACTTTCAAGTGAAAGATCTATTACTTTTCATATATGATTTTTTAAGAGTTCATTTTTAATAGGAAGCTTCAAGACATGACGTTTTTATTAAGTAGCTTCAAGGTTCATTTTAATAAGTTAGGAAACCACAATAAAATAATTTTTATTGTTTTTGCACTTTTACTTCTTCTCGACTCAATTTTAGCATCTTCTATTTGATGATGATTAGTTAAGATTTCTTTATTAGAATGAATTTATTATGTTTTCTTAAACAAAAACACATTTCAAATAATACAATATTTATTGATTCTATTATTGTATGAGGATGAATATCCTCAGTACTTAACATGAGAATATGAAACCAATATGCACTACTTTTTAAATATATCTAATGAATACACAATTCATAGTTTCAAGTCCTATTTTGACTTTTTTTAGGATAAAGTGTTGTGACTTTCCCAAGACAATCTAATACTTTGAGATTTTTAACCTTTTCATCACTCATATGATATCTTTTAACTTCTCATGTTATTTTTTATTAAATATATATTTGATAGATAAAATTGTCACCCCTATAAATTTTGAATTGCAATCTAACATATCAAAATGATATTTATCATTTTTTTCAAAGTTTGGTTTTATTACATTTAACAATATTATTTTGTTTAGGTGAATAAGAAATAGTTTGATGGATAATAACATTTTGTGAAAAAAATTCCCAAAAAAAAATGCTTTGTATTCTCCACATCTATGCTTCTTATTACCTTTATTTTTTTGTTAAATTCATTTTTAACTTCATTATTATAATTTTTAAATATTTTAAGAGCTTTATTTGTTTTCTTAGCAAATAGGTATAACAATATATTATGCAATCACATATAAAAATAATAAAATATTTTTTTCCACATCTGATTTGCATAAATTTTAAATCACCTGTATAAGAGTAAATTAAATCTAAATATTCACCTTTTATTTCAATTAATTGAAAAGAATTCTTAATAAATTTTGATTTTATTCAAATTTCATACTTAATAATTTTTCCTGAAAAAAACATTGTTGGTAATAATTCAAGATTGATTGTATAAAAGAAATTTAATTAAAAAAAAAGGGCATTCTTCTTATTATTGATTTCATTATTGGTTATAATAGTCTTTTCGCTTATTTTGAAGAGGTCATCATATAGATAATCATTTTCTACAATTATATTACTTTTAGTGACTATAAAATTGTCATTTTTAAAATCATTTTAAAACCATTTTTTGCTCAACAATAAGTCAAATATAATTTTTTTATAATGTCGGCTACATGAAGCACATTATTAAAGGTAATAAGCAATTCAAAAGTCATTTTTAGAGTGAACTTTCCAATACCCATAACATTAGATGTTGATAAATTCCTTATGTATAGATATTTAACATCTACTTTTTTTTGGTAAATGAAGGATATTTCCTTTTTAATTAGCATGAACATGTTTCATAACACTACTATCAATCCATCATTACTCATGATTTTTGAATAAATTGACTTTTGAGGCAACCAGATATAAGCTCATTTTTTTACACTTCATTTAAGAGGTTATCAATCTTAATGACATTGGCTCTAGAAATCTTTTTTTTTTTTTTATTTCTAACGTTGCCTTGTTAAGACTTATTTAAGTAATATTTGGTTTCATTTCTAGTCTAGTTATATAAAAAACATTCATCATTGGATTTCTTAGCAATATATTTTCTCTTTAGAATAAATCTTTTATTTTTGTCTTTAATATACTGCGTTGCCATTTGTTTAACCATATATGCTTTAGGAGTCATTAAAGAATGGTTGATTTAATCTAGAGAAATTTATACTCTTCTATCCTTAACCTTATAACGAGGCTTTTAACTCCCATTTACTTATACTTATATTTAAGGTAGTTATTGAAGTGTTTTCCTAGATAGTGATATTTTTTGAATAATATTAGTCATTTGAAAATATTCATTTAAAACCATCCTTTCATTATGAATGCCATGAAAGATAAATTGAAAATCTTGAACTTAGATTATAATAATCTTTTAATCAACCATTTTGAAGTTAAAAAATCTTGCAGTTATGTACTTATTCATATTGATATCTTTAACCTTATATATACTATCCAAAACTTTTTATAATGCCTTTGTACTTTTATAGAACTAAAAAAATATTAAATATATTGTCCAAATTATTCAAATTATAGTTCTTTAGTAATTTCTATAAGCTCACAACTATAAAAATAATGGGATTAAGTTCATCATCATCCATCTTAAATGCTTCTTCAATTAATAACTTCACCAAAACCAGAATGATTAAATAAAACAATATTTTTTTCATCACCTCTTTAAGTTATTATTTCTTAAAAGTTTTTTTTTATCATACACCATAGAAGGTGATGATAAAATCCTTCCCATTAAAATAGTACTCGTCACTACAATAATTATAGGAGCAACAATCTCTTAAGTAGAAATCATATTTATTTTTTCCTAAAAACCATGAAAACATATATTTTGCGGGATAATAAAAACATGAACATAAATATTATATATAAAAATAGAGTACTTGTAAAATGATAGAATTTCATATCAGAACTAAGTAAAAAAAAAAACATTGTCAATAATCAAACCCTTAATCCTTACGGCTTTAGTGCATCTTATCTCCAATAATTTCAGCAATAATATGTCGAAATGATGCACATCCAATCAAAGTCTATGAACTAGAAAACTCACTTGAACTTTCTCTCTACAATAACATAACCTAGAACTAAAAAATAAAGAGCACAAAAGCAAACAAGAGAGAGAGAGAGAGAGCACGTGTTTTTTTTTTTTTTCATTTTCACTTATTTCAACTCTTGTAACACCTATTTATATTTGAAGATAAAGGTGTATAATTAATTAAAAAATAATTAGAATTAATTCTTGAAATTTTATTGAATTTCCAAAATCAATGAATATAAGAAGACTAAATTAAACATAATTAATTTCTAAAAATTCACTGAATTGCAAAAACAATGAATTTGAGAATGCTCAATGGAACAAAATTAATTCAAGATTAATAAAAATTAATTTTTGATAATTTATTAAATTTATAGAAATAATAAAGTTGACTTGATATAAAGATTGATCAATCAATTTCACACTTATCATAAATAAATTTATACAATATATAAGTATCATGCCAAAATCATTCTTTTCCAATAGAAATTTATTATTTATTATAAAAAGAGAAGATTTATTTTTAAAATAGATAATTTTTAAGATAATTTTATATTAGAGAATGATAAAAATAATATTTGAAGGCATTATCTAATAGCTCAAACTTTTAGATTAAAATAATTTTTTAATATGATATTAAAATTTTAATGATCAAACACTCACTAATTTCATGTCTTTTCTAATTAAAATTAATAAATAGTTATATGGATCTTAATAAATTTCAAATTGAAAAGGAATTTATCTTTGAGATAATTATTTTACTCTTTCATATTAGAAAAAAAAAAAAGTTTCACCGTACTTGTGTGTGTGTGTATCGAATTAATAGCGGTACTTACTTTATTCCGCCGTGAATCTCGTAAAGTGAAAGCTTTTCCCCGTTCCTCTTGTTCATGGTTTTGTTACCACCCAAGGTTTTCAAGACTAACTTCCGGAATTGCCTAGGAAGTGTAATTTACTGATCGAAACCAGCAAAGCAATAGCACACAGAAAAGGACACAGAGACCTTTGCCTACGCCTCGTAATATAAGTTACATCCTCTGACATGTCTACTTTTGTCTGTTGCAATGGTGGGTTGCATGTGAGTCGATTGGCCCAATGTTCAGCGACTTTTAGCCCATTAGTAACTTG
>NW_011501841.1:25889-31418 GCF_000495115.2 Populus euphratica
GTGCTTGAATGACTATATTCTAACCACCACAAAGCTGGTATTTGTGTCAATTTGTTCATCTTCTCAAGAAGAGTTCAATTGGGATGGTATTTTTCTATAACCATGCTGGAAATAGTAGATTAAGCTTTATAAATGTTTTTTCATTCATTTAATTTCTTGTTTGTAAGAAAGATTAAAGGTTATTTAAGTGTTGAAAATGAGTTTATTTGTGCTGTTTACGAGTAAAAATAATTTATGAAATAAGATTTAAGAGTTCAAAAGCACAAACGTTAATTTTTCAATCAATAGTAGTAATTGGAAGATTTTCCAGTATACAACTAGTCATCTACTAGAGTGGATAATCTGTCACCGATTTGAAAAAGAAGAAGAAAAAAGAATTGGACTACATCAATACTTTTAAAACACACTTTCCGAGCACAGGGACCTGGATTTTTTTGATGAATTGGCCGAGCGCATCGGCTTGGCTTATCAATCTCATCAGTGATTGTTTTTTTTTTTTTTCTCTTTTCCATTAATTTTTTCTATTTAAATATCGATTAATACTATCTCTTTTATTTTTTAAATTTCTTAGTTTAACTTTTTTTAAATGGAAATTGTTTTTTTTTATTTCATAATGCTTTAAAGAGATTCTTATAATTTGTCTAAATCTTTTTCTCTTATATTTTTTTATATATAAGTTGTATTTGCATGGTGTATTTATATTAAAAAATCATTTGTTATTAGTAACAATAATTAACTTCTAAAATAAAATAAATAAAAATGTATAAAATAAAATGGATAGTCAGTGTGAAACATTTGCATTTGCATTTATTTTTAGATTTTACTATGAAGATTAAGTTTTTGTTTTAGTGTTTATTTAGCATTAATAATTTTTTTGACTTATTAGCTCATATTTTTTATTAAGTATAAATATATTTTTATTAAAAAAATTATGATACCCAAAAACATATTGATAACACAATCAGTTCCTTCTTTTGTGTTAGAAATTAATTTAAAATTCTACCTTTATGTAAAGTGGATAAATGTTAGTGTATTTCATATGCAATCAAAATTAATAAATAATACATAAAAATATTTTAATTTACAAATCTAAACATATATAGATATATTTTTCATATATAGATATATTTTTTTTTACTGACTAGTTTTAAAGAGAAATTTTAATTTTTTATTATTGGATTAATATGAGATTCCATTTGTCACCAAGGTTTGACCTTAATACCATGAAGATTATTACAAAAACTCTAAAAGGTATAGCACAGTGAAATTATTTTTTATATCCTTAAAAAAACAAGATCTCTTGGATTTAGGGGTAATTTAGTATTCTTCTCATGGTTCATTGCTACTGCATGCATGTCAAACTCCTATCATCTCCTCAGCCCACATTTCAACGAGGTTATGCTATGATGATCGTGAGGATACGTAGGGATGGTGGCACAGTGGAGGGAGCACTAATGGTGGCGGTGCCTGAGGAGAAGTGAGTGTAAGCTCCTGGGAAACAAGACCCGGATTTAGGGCAATTAGGAAGCGGGGAATTTTGACCTCCCCGCCTGGGAATGTGGTCACTTTTGGGTGTGAAATCAAATTCAGTGTGCTAGCTTGCTTTGCATAAAATATTTTTGATGAATATAAAATATTTTAATATAAATATCTTATAACATTTCATAAATAATGACTTGAAAAATATATAATCATGATGGAGTTAGAGATAATCACTCCAAGTATACTATTTTTTGATATAAATAAATTTTTAAATATTAAATTTTACAATTTAAAATTTAAAGAACAACAACAATTGAAATGATGGTTGAAAAAAATTAAAAAAAAAATTTATTTATTTACAAGACTATCATTATATTAAATTAATAATTAAAAAAGCCTCTAAACCTAAAATATAACAAAAATACCACTAAAAAACCTTTCTTTCCCAACTTTTTTCTCACCGGGACCACCATTTCTACCATATCTCCTCCTCTTTCCTTTGTTCTGCACAATAATCTCTCCCCTTCATCATTGCAAAAACGGTGTTGTCACCTTCATCCTCTAATATCCAGCCACCAAAAACGTATAGCTCAATCTCCTTACAAAATCGAAGCCACTCAACAACCTAAATTAGATGGATTTTGAACATTTCAACTGGAGTTATTTAGACGACAATATATATTTACACTACATGGAAACATGGGGAATATAGCATTCTGCCATTAAGATGGAGTGAATGAATTGTTGATTGGGGAATAAACACAAGATAGCCATAGTAGTCAAAATGAACGCTTTTTCATTGCTGTGAAGAATTGGCTGAACAATATGGCATGATACGACATCGATGAACAAATCTATACCTTTGATTTCGTTGCATAATTCCATAATTCCACCTATTTCTCTGTGTTTTGAGAGTAGTCTTGAAATCCAAGAATTGTCATTAAAGGATATTAAAGGAACTGTTGAGAACTTGGAATCAAATTATGCTATTTCGATGGTTGGGCACCGACGAATCAACCCTAGCAGCATTTGGACTCCTTCCTTGCAAATCTTAATACGATTTGCGTGTATCTTCTTGCCTAGATTCGCTTTTTTTTTTTTTTTTCCTTTCTTCAGTTTTCTTGATTAGAAAATCAACTTACATATTTGCATCATAGATAGCCCCGTATCTCCATCAAAACCTTTGTTCTTTACGGGCAATTTAACCTTGAATCAAACAAAAAACCACTCCTTTTCTAACCCAAAACCCAGAAAATTTCACAGCCTTGACATGCCTTAGTTTAAACCCAGAATCCAGTTGGTGTGGACTATAATCAAACCAGAAAACACAACTAAAACCTTGTTGAGTACTTGTTTGATTTTGTCTTCAATCATGGATTTATGTTTGGATTTTTTTTTCTTAAATTTAAGTTTGATAGAGAATACATGAGAGAGGAGAGCGGATTAGAGTGAAAAAAGAAAATAAGTTGGGTGGTAATGCTTACCTCTTATGCTTTAATATATAGAAGAGAATTATTATCATTTTGTAGATTTTTAAAATTTGTTTTGACTCATGTTGTTGCAAAGTATAATATTTTTAAAATATTGATTTAAAGTAATTAAAAATAAATAAATTATAGGATGCTCAAAATATTTTTTTTATATATTTTTTATATAATAATTGTGGTAATAATAATGATAATAATAATAGTAAAATAATTATTATGATAATGTTTTGATAAGGAAGAATTGGTGAGGTGGTGGTTGTAGATTCATACTGATGATGAAAGCAGAAGTAACGGTGTTATTGATAATGATAATAGCCAAAAACATTTAGTTGTAGTTGAAATAATTAAAAAATATTATAAGTGAATTATTATTTTAAAAAATAATTTATAGATGAAATTATTTTTTTAATAAATAAAATAAATTTAAAAGTTAATTATAAAATATTTTACATTAACTAATTCTTCTGTAAAATAGTTGAGGATATCTTGCAATAATCATCTTGAGGAATTATAAAATTATAGTAATCATCCAAAAATTTGAGAATTTGATTGAAGAACTCTCACTTTTAAAGAAATCATTATAAAAACCTCATTTTATACCAAGAATTCCCTTGATTACTATTAAAAAAGTTATTTAAATTTAAAACTTAAAAAATAGAGGAAAGATATAAAAAATTGGACATGATTATTTCTTAGAACGTTAACAATATTAATTTCACAATTTAATTCCAGCCATTTTGTTTTAAGTTTCTTTCTTAATACTCTCTTTAATTTTTTTTTAAAATTAATTCAACTTTTTTTTCTTCAAAATAGTAAATAAAAACACTTTGGGTATTATAAGATATTTCTATATAATTTTAAACTTTTAGGATATTTTAATTTGTCTGATATTTTAAAAGAAAAATAAAAGAAAACCAAGAAAATCTTTTCCTATCAAATATTTTACACAAAACCAACTCTTTGTTTATGCACTACTGTAAAACATAATTATGTTTTTATTTCATGTTTTATCTCATATATTTTATAGAAAAAATTTATCCTCAATCTCCCAACATTTGAATATGATAGTGAGGCTATTTTAAAAAATACATTTTATATCACTTTATATACCAAATTAGGAACACATGAACTCACTCAACAAAGAAGTTGTAAAATATTATAGGTTTTAAATTATTATTTATTTAATTTCCAACGTAGCTATTACAGCTTTTCAACTCGTCTCTTGGGACTTTTATCAAACCTTGCAAATGCAAGGATGTATTAACAAATCAAATGATATTATTTTATATATTGTTGATCTTCTTCTCAAACACACTCGTTTGCAATGATGTTTCAAAATTAATGTCCCGAAGCTTTTATAGCCAAGAAACTAGGGGTTGTTGACACGGTCCATTTATAAATAAGAAAGTTACTCTCTTCCAAAAAGGAGAAAACCAAGCTCAAATATTTATTTTTGTGTATAGGATTGTGAAGACAAAAATACCTATTTTTATGTAATACGGATTGTTTACAAGAAGTAAAGAATTGACTTAGAAATGCATAAGTATGTTGTTTTAGTATATATTTCTTTAATTAGCAAAAACAATTTGAAGAAAAATAAACCCACTCTATAAATAATAATAATAATAATAATAATAATAGAAAACAACATTAAGTTAAAGAAACATGTTTAGATTTATGATGTAAATTTAATGAAAATCATCCTTTTTTATTATATAAATTTATGAATAATCAGCTAATCAATTGATCATGATAATCTCATTTATTCTCTCAAGCTAAAGTGATTGATAACATATATTTGGTACTTGGTAGGTTAATGTAGCTTATGATTAATACTTGTAAAATGTTCTTTTTGGTGGAGGTGGAAACTCTTAAATATTTTTTTAAGGAGAAAAATATAATAATATTTTAAAGAGAGATGTTCTGAAAATATATATGCAGTAGATAATGAAGATCTTGAACCTTTATTCTAAAGGTCTCATGATGCATCCATAGTCTACAAATTTTGTCATTTTATGAAGAGGAGGTACTGAAGTGTAATTTTATCTTTATGATGTTTTAAACTGTATTATGAGTTGTATTATACTTATTTTATCCAGCAAAAAGATGGAGACCAGGCAGACCATGAAAGACTTTAATATATTTAATGGTGTTAGTGGAGTGTAAACTTGTTTAATTAAGCTTTTTCATTGATAAATAAATCCTTTAAGTTTTTATATAAAAATCTATAAACTTGATAGTATTAGATTCATGTATTATGCTTGAATCCATTGGTGTAGTGAACCCGGCTATGCCTAGTGACAAAAATTCTCCAGTACAACTTTTTTAGGAAATATGTGTCAGACCCACCCTATTGGTTTGGTAGCGCACCAAGCCAAGCTACTGGTCTTGGCAACAACTGTGAGATCTAGGTTATGCCTCGGCTTGGCATATTACCAAGCCCAAATGCTAAGTCTAACACTATTTGTTAGACTTACACACTAGGTTTGTGACACGATTAAAAAATTGATATCTTCTCTCAAGTGCAGGAGTGTCAAAGTAATAAATAACCCAACAAGAC
>NW_011499846.1:0-5405 GCF_000495115.2 Populus euphratica
TAAAATATTTCTTAACGTATTCATATGGGATAACTATATATAACTTATATCTACATTAAATATTTCTTAACTTTTTCATGTCATATATTAAAACCTAAATTTTTTATTTTTATTTTTTTTCATGTTGACTTTGGTTAACCTCCGATTGGGTTTAATAACTATGGTTGAAACTTGAACAACCCGTTTTGCTACTAAAATAAAACGACTTAGTGCTAGGATGGTTGAACTCTGACGATTGTATATGGAGCTAAAATCATATATGGGTGGTATATGTACCCCCTTATCACCACTCGATCCTAGACAAGACTTGCCTCTTTCTCCTCCTCTAACCTTTCTATTTTAGATGAACTAATAATTTTTTAAATCTGTAATAAATATTTGATTTTTAATTTAATTTAATTTAATATCTTTTAATTATTTTCTACAATGTTTAATAGATTTTTTTTAATAAACTTACTAACGGTCTTACCAATAGATTAAATTCGTTATTATATTCTAGAAAGTTAGAAAAGAATTATTGAAAATTTTATTGTCACTATTTAATTACTGATGATTTAATTATGTTAGTAATATTAAAAAATCATTGATGAAATTACATATAATTTTTTTTATAAGTGATATGTCATATTCACCGATGGAAAGCAAGTAATTTTCTTTTTGTTTGGCGCACCTTTTCTATTTGTAAATCCATCGGTGATTAAATTACCAATGACATGATCGACAGACTAGAAATCATTGATGATAAGTTTTTCAATGAATAATAACTGTCTATAAGCCTGTTGATAAAATCATGCTGATGAAATCAATTTCTAATTACTTATGGAATATTTTGTTGGTAAATTGTAAAATTTTGGTAGTCAGAAAGCATTAATTAGTCTTCAAAGACTCTATGTAAGGAATTAATTATGTAATAAGATAACAATCTCTTTATAAATCCTATCTAAGATAAGTTATTTTGCATTTATTTTAAAAATAAAATAGCCTATTATGCCTACATGCTAAGAGTTTGTTAAACTGGCATATGTATACTTGTTATTAAAGATCAATGAAAATTATTATCTAAAATAGTAAATTGAGACCCAAGCCTCACAACAAGGCATAATCTCCACTTTTTAAATATGAGTGTTGGATCAATATAAATAATGATAAATTAAAAGGCATTAACTCGTTCCAATTATATCAATTAAAATGAACCCAAAGGTCTTAATGATCTAGTCAATGCTTGTTCACACAATATCAAAGAAACATATCTTAGAAAAAAAGAGTATAAGAATAAAAGAAGAATTTCACGCCCATCAATATGGACATAAAAAAATCAAATTTAGATAACAAATTAATATTTACAATTAAACATTCAAATTAAAATTTTACAAGTATCTATATTTATAATTTTAAGAAAACAATGTTGTCACAAAAGATGACTTCACTTCATGAATACAATTGACTAGATAGATAGAAAGATAGCTTAGAAAAATATTGTTAGGAGCACCCTCTAACCAACATGCCAAGATTCATAAGAAGAGAAAAAACTTTATTATTACTATACTTTTAACAAAATTATGAGAAATATTAAACCTTAATATCCTAATTTATTTCTTTTGAATTATTTGAAGAATTTTTTATGTTTTTTTTTTTCTGTATGAATGTATATTTACCCGCATGTGGTTGATTTTTTATTGTGACCATATATAATTAATTATCTATATGTGGATATATATAAATCATATATACTTGATCTCTTATGTGTAAATTTTATGACATTCATGCTGAATAATAATTTTTATGTTTTTTCATTTTCAAGATTTTTTTATCACAAAATTGACCTAGGAACTATATATTCCTCACAAGGATCTTGTCCTCCAGGTCAAAATTTTGATATCTTTTTATCAAGAACTTTACAAAATCAGTAAGTGAAAACTTTTCCAAGAATTTTTTTTGTTTTTTCAACGTGCTTTAAAATTTTAATTAGTTGCGTCTTTATACATCTAGCGATTGACATGAAATCGTTGAGATATAAATTGAAAAGTGTTTATTTGGTCAAGATCCTAATATGTGTCTTTCGGTGTAAAACTGAGTTATCCATAGCTCAAATGATTTTTCTCATAATCTTGACTCTTTTGCATTTTAAAAATAAAAATTTACTTGATGTAAGTTTAAATCAATTTTATTTTAAATCACTCACAATTTCTAGGGTAAAGATTTTAGGAATATAGCGATTTGTTCTCTTATGCAAGAGAGAATTGCAATTGGTGAAAGTACATGATGAGATGATCTTGTATCTTTATTTATTTTAAAGTAAAAGGCTCAAGTGAAAACTTGAGGTTTTATTGAGAAAATTTTTCCTATTCTTAAACATTTGTTTTATTAATATGAATAATACAAGTAACTAGTTTGTGATGTCACAACTTTTATGAAAAGTTCTTTGTATTTTGAGAATGCCACTTATTAGTCCAGATTACTTGCTTGTGTGCTTAATTAGAAAAAACTTTTAAAGGCATGTAGTGTGGGTTGAGGCTTTTAGCTATAAAAAAAATAGATTCATAGGCTCAAAGAGTGTTTTAATGTTCTACAAACTTGTTTTTTTTCATTTGTTGTATTTCTTTGATTTGCTTTTTTTGATTTTTTAGGTGGCACATCCTTATTTTATTTTGACTTTTTTAATTTTTTTTTTATTCTTGATTTTTTCATGCCTCTCATAACCCAATTTTTGATTTTTTTATTTACTAAAAAATTGATGAAAAAATGATAAAAAAAAAGTAAATGAAGAATGAATTAAAATTTGGGTTAATGGCAACATGATTGGAAAGTTTAAATATTTAATTAAACTCTTAACTAGTTTAATTAATTAAATCAAGATTTTAATTGGAGAATTGATAAATTTTGAGAATTAATTGAGCTTGGGATTAAGTTAATTAATCAAATTAAAAGAAATTGAGGAATTAATGAGTTTGAGGACTTAATTAAACTTTAATTTAATTAATTAAAGGAATGAGGGGTGTAATTGAAGAAATACCAAAGTTTGGAGCTGATTTAAAAAAATTGCTAGAAAATTAAAGTCCAAGGATCAAATTGAATAGTCCAAAAACCCAGGATTATTTTGTAAATGGCACTATAAATCAAGGATTCAATTGAATTAATCCAAGGATACAATTAGAAATTGATTATTAATGATTAGGATCTCAATTGTGAAGTTTAAAATGTCCAAGGACCAAAGTGAAAAAATGCCTCAAACACACAAACGGCGCCATCTGGAAGACTGCGTTCTTCATCCCTTCCATTTCGTATGGCGAAAACCGATTCAACGGGGAAATCTGCAGCAAATCATGGAAACAATCCCGTTTGTGGGGGGTAACAGTTGTGGAAGCTATCTAGCCTTTTAAAAGGCAGAGATGAGAAATAAAAAGGGAGGAAGAAAAAACTAAAAAAAGGAGGAAACTAGAGCAAAACAGAAAAAAATCAACCCAAAAATATAGAGTCGAGAACGCAAAAATCAACCCAAAAACAGAGCAATTCACAAAAAAAAAACGCATACAGAACCTAGAAAAAACCCAAAACCAGAGGCAGCAACAAGAAGGCAAGAAAATGGAAAGATAACAGAAAAGAAGAAGGACCCAGCCCAAAACTTAAAAAAAAATAAAAAAATATATAATAAAGGTTTGTGTATGTAAAAAAAATAAATTTATTGTTTTTTTATTCATTAATATCAGAGTAAGAATAAAAACATTGATTCAAATTTATTTCATTGAATTTTATTTGGTTATATAAAAAATGAAAATGTGGGTGCAAAAAAATAAAATAAAAATAATAACATCAGATAACATAAAATAAATTTATTTGGTTTATTCACTAACGTCAGAGTCAGGAATAAAAATACTAACGTAAATTTATTTTATTGTATTGTATTTGGTTTTTATTTAGCTACATAAAAATAAAATAAAAATGCATGTGCGTAAAAAATAAATTGATTTTTATTTTTTTTTATTCACTAACGTCAGAGTCAGGAATAAGAAGAAAAAAAGAAATGATGATTTAAAGTTATTTTGTTTTTATAACTACGTAATATTTACCAACGCCAGAGTTGGAAATATCCATAGTTAAATATTCACTGGCGCCAGAATCAGGAATATTACACGCAAAACCACCATAGCATAAACCAACAAAACATTAGCAATTTATGACAAAGTCAGCACTACAGCCTGCTTTAGGCAGGACGCTTAAGGGGTGGGGTGATAATATCTTCTCTTTTGCATAACCAGTCTCGTACCATAGAATCTCTGTTGACCAGTTAGGGTTCCTAGTGACCATAACACTAGGTGGCGACTCCTTAAAACCAGATCATTCACCATCAAAGAATAGAATGCCAGAAATCCATTCTTTCCATGAATTAAATTTTTTAAGGCCGCCGCGATGTCGGGTGCGACAATGCCCTTTTAACATTTTGATTTTTTAGGCTTTTTTGTTTTTGGATTTCTCATGACTTGCTCTTTTGCTTTTGGATTTCTTATGTCTTTTTTTAATATTTGATATTTGAATTTTCAATTACCCCTAGTGCAATGTGTGACCTTAGTGACAGTTTTCATGAAGAAAAACTTATTTAAGTGAAAAAAGTGATTGTAATGGAAATGTTTTGTTTTTTTATTAAGATAATAAAGATAACATTTCTCTTATTTCAATTGCAAGTAGCAAAAATAATAAATTTTTACCTTGTTTAGTGCAATAATTTGAACTTGCAAAGAACTGTGTTTCACAAGTCTACATCTAGCAAATCTACCACATAACATTATATATGCATCTAAAACATAGCTTAAGAGACATGGTGTGATGATAACTATATCTTTTATATAAAAAAATTCAGTGCTATTTGGTTCAAAGTTTTTTTCATCACCTCAATAAGAAAATTGCTTGATTATATCATTCACCATCCTATAAGTAGGATGAATAAATGTTGTTTTAACTAAATATTGAATCATTTTCTAAATCAAAAATAAATTCTTTTTTTTTTTTCAGATTGTCTTGGAAAAGAGTTTTCACAAAAGTGATATGGTCATAATATTTTGAATAGAACCATGAGATCATTTAGAGTTATGAGGATTAATATTTTATGTTTTTGAAAAAGGCAGGGCTACTTTTTAGTAAATACATGATGCATCTTAGGTTTTAAAATTTTTTTCCATTATATTTTTTAAAGCAATGATGAAAACAAAAAAAGTCAAATACCACTTTTATAATAAAGACTTCTCTTAATGTCAAAACAACAATGAGAAATAAAAAAAATATATACTTCATTAAAAGACACGATGTAATCCTAAAACATATGAAAAATATATATAATTATGATATTTCTCATCAACTATAAAAAAAAGCATAGTTCAATGACATATAATGGTTAACAATACAACACTCTT
>NW_011499846.1:5425-18971 GCF_000495115.2 Populus euphratica
CACTCTTTCTTGAGTTAGCTTCCAAAGCAACATCTATGTTTTATTAGCACTCAAGTATAGGATTTTGATGGTGTCATTTTCCTTTAACTTTCGTGGAATGAAAGTGAAAGAGGGTACTTGTCTAGGTGCAAGTAAGGCAGTAGCAACAAGTTGTGTTGATGGTCCATCTCCTGATGATTTGGATGGTAAGGTTTGTTCGAGTATATTAAGAAGCATATCAAGCTCTCTCTCGATATTATCCTTCTCTTTAAGGGTAGGTTTCCAACTGTGCCCTATCATAATCATCTATAATTCTCTTTCCAAGTTAAGTGTTATGGGTTTTAAAGGATCGGTACTTAAAAAGGCCTATATTTCACAATTAAATGAAAGGTAAGCAACTTTTACAAAAAAATAAAAATTAAAATAGGATTGATTTTAAAGGATTGGTTCCCAAATCTTGTTTGTAAGCATAATGATGCATGTAAAGGAAAAAAAAATATGGCTTCTCATTTCACCTGGTGATAATTGTCGCCATTTATAGATTTAGGAACCTAATGTTATTATCATAAAAACAAGGAGATCATTATCCAGTCTTATCTAACTTTAAGCTCCTTATCCAGTCTTATCTATCTTTAAGCTTAAATAGCCCATGGATATCTAATCCTAAATAGTTTTTTTTTTTCAACTACAATAACTCAAACACTTGTATACTTTCTTTATGGCATCTATTTGCCACCTAAAGGTTCTGAAATCAAAATGCCATATATTGGTTGGACTTGTGAGATTACATAGGTACAACCTAAATGTAATTTTTAGTCATTATGTACACAAAGATTAGGTTACTACCTAATCTTTAAGGTCTCTTATTACTCAACAATTATCCTTAAAAGGATAATTTAGAAATAGATTATTACCCATATTGAATCACTTGACTAAGGATTCTTAAAAGTGACACTTGATACTTATTTACCAAAAGCTTCTCATCCTTCTTTTTTGTGTTTCTATCTTATTACCAAGTGAGGTTTGACCCTTTTCTAAAACATATAGTGGAAAAAGTTTTGACTGTAAGGCCTAAAGAAGAGTTAAGTTGACAAATTCTTAGCAATTGAAAAACATATAAGAGATATTAAAGACATGAGATTGTATCAATTTGTAAAGGAATGTAAAATATGTTTGGTACCAATTGTAGTTATCTCATAAAATTTCAAAGTGCTTAAATTCACCATGAATACTAATGTTAAATGCCTTAAAACCCACTTGAAGATTTATTATAGCAAACTTACAGAGGTAATCTAGGATGAAAAGCTTCTTATTAATTTCTTCCCTAAAAGTCTAAGTAGTGCTAATCTTTTTTGATATATGAGTTTAGATGGGAATAAAATCACAAAATGAAAAGATCTGGCTTATATATTCATGCGTTTGTAGAAATTCAACATGAGAGTAACACTTAATCAATCAAGATTACATTTAGTGAAGAAAAATGATAAAGATTCAATAAAGAAATATGTCATGTTAACAAGAAATAAACCAAAGCTCGAATCTAGCTTTATTTATAGGAGAAACAGTTAGTCACCCTATTCATCAATATTTTTAAGATCCTATTCTATGAGTACATGTTAGAAAACAAATCTACTAGTTTTATGGATATTTTACTCATGGTTAAACAAGTGGAGTAGGCCATTAAAGATGAAAGAATTAATAAGATAGTTAAACATAAAAAATGAAGAAAAGCTTATAAAAAAGAAATAAAAGTACATCATATGCATGGCTGGTCACATTTATTAGCCACAAGGTTATAGAAACCATTATGAAATGTTTTTTTCCCCTCTACTTCACGCAAAATAACATAATAAATGTCACTCCTCCATCATATTTTCCATTCTATAATGTCTATCATATACTATAAAATATCTCAACTGGTATTATGGCTGGCATATTTGCCCTAGCCACACAATTTATGTAATACCAACTTCAAACCATATCTCAGAACACCTAATCACAACATACATAACCTATTAACCATAACTAACAATACCTATACTACCAAAATACTCAACCATTTTACCAAAACCAGCAATGTCCCTACAACTAAATGTAGAGAACTATATCAACACCTAATCAAAATAGGTCAAGTTGCCTCTATCCTTTATAAGCTTTCGTAGCAACTTTACTTTCACTCGTATAAATCTAAGGATAAATATGATTATCATTTAGGCGTGATTTGACAAAATATTGAATTATGTAAAACATTTAAAAAACATGTCAGTATGTTAATCAGAGATGATTGAATATTATTCGAGGAAAATGTGAACACGTACAATATAAACACTGACCCTCATCCAATCCATACACCGCCAACGTTAGGGGTGTAAATATGCTAACTTTAAAGATGTAATGTATGACAGGAACAAGTCAGCTTTGAGAGTGCTAATGGATATATTGATTGACATGCTAAGAACTACATAGTATGCTAGCTACCCAAAGGAAGCACAACGCATATCACGCATCGAGAATTCTTTGAGAGTTTCATTAAATTTAGAGGCATGATATTGATCAATACTTCGAAACAAAAATTTTATAAACTCGGTCAACTAAGTGAAATAAAGACTAATTAAGACCCATGATTGATTGTTTGTTGTTCGTGACGTTTTCAATAAGCACAACTTTCAATAATCAAATTAATTTCCGTCCTCCGAATTAAATCCTCCAAATACTTAAATTTATTGTTTCAGTGATTATCTAATCATAATTAATTGTTTCCCTGCCCAGGGTGGGTGAGGGCAATGCAACTTGCAGGTCATTTGGTTGTCAACATGTGAACACTGATTGCAACATGTGTAAATTAAGGTTGCATCTAGTGTCAACCGCCTGCAGAATTAATGAATCAAACCAGCAAAATATATCCATCTGAATAAAAAAACCAGAACATAAAGAAAAGTCAAGAAAATGGGGTTGAATCTCCAAAGTTTATTAGCTTAATCCAACATAAAATCAAGGTTGTTAGTAGCGTAGACCAGGGATAAAAGACAATTGCAAGAAGGCACAAGTTCTAGAAGTTTGTCTTGGAAGGTGAACAACCAATGATTCGTTACAACGGTTCTCTTCTTTATTAGGTTCTTACGAATTTAAAAATGGCATGCATGAGTGATCCTAAGGTGCTCAAAGCTAGTTTAAGACCGAGCTTGGAAAGGAAATAGTGTGTCACTCATGGCACAAAGAACAGTCTTGAAGGTTGATATTTCATGCGAGAAATGCAAGAAAAAGCTTCTAAAAGCTGTGTCTACACTTGAAGGTAAGCCCAGACTTTTGTTAACCATTTGTTTTATGTTTCCCTCTTTCTTGGAGTGATATTCAATCATTTACTTTATTATGGTTTGGTCCAAAGATTAGAAACATCTAATAAATCATGGTTAGTGTTCGATTATTAAAGTGGTACAAGATTGAAATGACAAAATCTTCAATCTCATGTTCTACAGTACATACTAGTTTTATGGTTTCCTAAGAGATTGGATCATAGTTAGTTTCCTCGTGTCTTTAAGGAGCTAAGCTGGCTGGAAAATTTCGCACATAACGTGGCCGTGGGAGCTAGTGTCACTTCTCGACATCCCATATGCTCTGACTAATTTCTTTCTACAAATTTTTCTATTGTAAAAGAATAAAAAAAAGTTCACTCAAAACTACAATGATCATAGAAGTTCTGATACTATGCTCATATTTTACATATATATATATATATATTGATGTCATCTTCAAATTTGATGTTATACGCAGGTGTAGATAAGATTGAAGCTGATCAAGCGAAGGGAACATTAACGGTAACAGGAAATGCAGACCCGTATGAGATAATAATGCGTACAAGAAAAACAGGGAAACATGCAGACGTAGTGAGCATAGGGCCACCTCCGGCACCACCAAAACAAGATGGGCAAAAGAAGCCACAAGAGAAGAAACCGGAGGAGAAGAAGCCGGAGGAGAAGAAGCCCGAAGAGAAGAAGCCTGAAGAGAAAGCCCAAATCCATGATCCACACACTTGTCATCAGTGTCGGCAAGTATATCTCATGCCCATGCCAATGTCAATGGCCCCATGTTATGAGCCCAACCCATCATGCTCCGTCATGTGACATTTCAAACATCACAATTGCCATATTGAATTTTTTTAATGGAAAGTAGTCAAGCATATTATTCTTTCCCCTCAAATTTCCATATGATATAATAGATGTGGCATTATTGTGAATATTGTATTAAACTAAAGCTAAACCATATGGGTTTTTGGCTAGTTGTCTTCAAAGTTTTTATTTTTATTTTTTACTTTTTATTTATTATCTCATATTAAATTATTATTGTGTTTTTTTTAATATATTCCATCTAATTTGCATTATCTGAAATGTAAATAATTGTAAATACTATTTTTCATGCAAAACTTTGAATTTTTAGTCTTTTTATTACTTTATCCTTATTTTTTTTAATTAACATTTAGGTATAAAATTTTATTTTTTTATATTTCAATCCCTGTGTTAAGTAAGGAGAGAGGAAGTTGATGGACAATTTACAAGAAAGAAAAAGCTCTTGTACAGTCACATCCATGCCACTATATGACTAAGTTTTTTTGCTTCAGTAAGCCCATCTTTTCAAAATAAAAGTTCGATGAAAGTAATTTTTTTCCATAAACATAGTATAAAAGATTAGGATTATCTAGTTTTCAATTGCTTGAGATGACCAGAAAATTAACCAGACATTGATAGGTCATTTGCCAATATAGTTGACTTCCAAAATAATCTTTTAAAATATTTTTTTAATTTTATAATGCTTTGAAGAGATTATTATAATTTGTCTATAATTTTTTCCTCCAATTTTGTTTACATAAATGAGTTGTATTAAATGTTCTATTCATAAAAACAAAAAAAAAAGGTTTGTTATTGGCAACACAAATTTACCTTAACAAAAAATTAATAAAATTATATAAAATTTAATAGATAGGTGAAGTAAAACATATGTATTTGTATCTATCCTTTTCTTTTCACTAGGAAGATTAGCTTCCAATTTTATTATATAATTAGTGTTAACACTCTTTTTTTATCATTTAATTTATTTCATAATTTATTTTATTAAGCAATGTTTTTTCCAATTAAGATTTATGATACTTGAAAATGCATCCATAACACAAATATTAAAAATTAACTTGAAATCTTACCCAAAATGTAGAGGTTATTTTCCCTTATATGAGATAGATTTGACGAGATCTCAACGTGTCAAAAAAGAATTTGTTATTGATATACATCATGAAATTATTACATCAATCTTGTCTATCTAACAAAGTCAATCCTATATGTTAAAATAAATTATAGCTAATAATATTACATTATGAATTAATTAATTAATAGAGTACTTTTTTAATCAAGTCATTAAAACTTCATATGAAATTATCTTCTAGAGTATAAGGTTATAGACATAAGTTAGCATAATCATGGAGAATAATTATTTTTACAACTTAGGTAATGATTGGTGAAAACTATTGACGATACAAGTAGGCATGTGATAGCCATTAGTAAGAAAGTCTAACAATTTATGCATTCATTAGTATATAACATTAAAATATTATATTAACAAGGCTTAACTAGAGAAGTGAGCTTGCCAATCCATACTAACTTCTTAAATATCATAACACTATATTATTACTTATGCTAAGCCTAGGCTTCAAAAAGAAGTGAGCTTGCAAATCCTTGAATAGTTAAGGGTTGGGTTGAGGTCCAAATATGGTTGGTTGTGTATTCCTAAAACTTAATAGATAATGGTTGTTTTTTAGACAAGGCTCATTAGCTAATAGAATTGTTTATAAAGGACTAAAAGCCTACACAAATAGCTTGGTTATATTCTTTTTTAATTTATTAGTTGCTTCACAAGTTTTTAAAATTATATGTAATTTGAAAGACTTATGAATTTCTTCTTATCAAAATATAGGAAATAACATGGAAAATGTTTTATAAAAATATAAATTTTTTCATGGCTAGAATTATGTCAATGACAATGATAGATTGATAGAGAAATTGCCATAATAAATATTTAGAGAGATCATTCTTAGAAGATATGGAGATTTTGTAAGGAGATTTTATTAAAGATATATAGATTTTGTTTGAAGATTTTATTTAGAGATATGAAGATAAATAATATCATGACTATTTGGGGAGATAATATTGATCATTAAACAAATTTCAAAAGATTCTTTTATGTAAATGAAGAAACAATCACAACAAACTATCTAATCTTAGACAACATATTATGAGATGCGATGACCCTTTTCTCTTGCTATCCGAGTTGAACTTTCTTTCTTATAAACTATTTAAGGTAACCCCTAGTGATTAATATTTCTATCTTTTATTTTAAGGCTTAACATTTATGGTGTCATGTTTATTGTCATGGTTAAAAAAAAAAATATTAGGAGTTTTTGGTTTTCACTCCACTTTTTATTGGAATAGGATATTGCATGAATTTCTTTATCTTTATGGAAGCTAATACCCCAATATACGTGGCAATCATTAGCTTTGGAAATGTTAGTCAATCGTGAATGGATCCTTTTATGTTCTTTTTGGGAGCCCTAAGATTGTTAAGATATCGATGACATTTAAGAGATTTTATTGTCTATTATTGGAATCGAGGGTGTTTTTTGCTTCATGACTCTCACTTCTTTTACTTTAATATGATTTTTTGTTTTTTATTTCTTTTTAAGAAGATTTTAGTCAAGAAAAGTATTAGTCATTTCTACAAAGAATAGTTTTAGACTCTAACAATTAGGACTTTAGTTCTAATAGGTTAAAGTATATTTTTATGTTATGTATTTTCTTATTAAACTTTTGGAGATATGTTTTGGTTCTCTCGTCTTCTCATTGTATAATAGTAAAGATCTTAGTTATTCTATTTTAAACTAATATGCTTGTACTGAAATTAAAGATGAGTTTAGTACAAAGATCATAAAATTCAAGGATATAGCTGGATTTTAGATTATGGTACCACACCTAAGAAGATTTGTAAAATGTTGTCGAAAAGACTTTACATATAGTAATACTATCTTGTGTTACAAGTTCCAAGCTATTTCATATATTATATACATGCTCTCTTGAGTTTGTATGCCCGTCATAATTATTTAAATTAGTATTGGTACACACGTTATTCTCAGGGAGACAAGTGTACATTACTTAATGATAAATTAGAAAATTTTCACTTAAAGGGGATTGTATTCCTTTCTAAAAGCTTTTCATATTGGTCTATTCTCGCTTTAAGGTCTTTTTTATTATGATTATAAAAGTGAGATTACGATAGTTATTCTTGCAACTAAGACTTGTTGAGGCTCTAGTTTCTTACCATTAGAGTTCACATTTGGAGCATCAACTTTGAGAACGCCTTTTATAGTATGAGCAACTTTATTGGAGGGTTAGAATATAAGTATTCTCATGCTTATTTTTTTATATGTCATTCTACCATATTCCTTTAGAGAACTAGGGATGTCTATATTCATTCAATGATGCATTTAATATAACTAGGTATTTAGTCACTTGTTGATGAAGTGAAAGAGCGCAAAACTATTATTATATAGCTAAAACAACTTTATATAAAACATTTATTTAATGGAAAGTTTGAAGATTTGAAAGAGCAAATGTACTTATAGTAGGGAGGTCGATTATTCTCCATAACCTGGTGTGTTCTAAGTCATTATCTATCATAAAAGAACTTTTGGACGAGGTTAAAATAGAAATGAACTAGCTTTCATTTAATTCCCATAAGCAACGCCAATAATAAAGTCATAAAAATTTTAAATTGGAATTGGGTTTTCCATGGCTGTATCTGGGATGAGGTGTTTGGGCTTTAATCATTTTGTTATCCTATTAAAACAAGTTTCTTATCAAGATAGATAGCCTTTCAATACTTAAGTCAATAATGTATAATATAAGAGAACAAAAATATAGGAGAGTGCATGTTAAGATAGTGATTTGTTATCTTGCTATGCAATCTCATGTGGCCTTGAGTGTTGTTACTTGATGACCTAAAATATTTATACATTTGGTCATATAAAATTACCTCATAAGGCATGGAGCTATAGAAATATAATGTGAGCTTAATCATGAAGAATAATTACCTTTGTCTTGAGTTAACTATTGATTGAAGCTATTTGTGAGATATATGGGCATGTTATAAGCATTGACGGGAAAGCTAGGCGCCACACTAATAATTTTCATGTTTGTAAAAATAAAAAGTTATGGCACCATAAGGTTAAAAATAAAATGTTGTAGCACCATGAGGTGTAGCTAGAAAAGTAAGCTTTCATGGTTGTACTTTTTAAAGGTCATAACACTACATTGTTATATGTGTCAATGTTGGACTCTTTGAGAATTTTGCATGAGATAGGGATTCTAGAAAAGTAAGCTTTCATGGTTGTACTTTTTAAAGATCATAACACTACATTGTTATATGTGCCAATGTTGGACTCTTTGAGAATTTTGCATAAGATAGGGATTCAATTCTAGAATGGTTATGACCTAAGTCGATGCTCAAATACAATTTATTATGGACCTCTAAAGCTTAACGGGTAGGTTATTTGCTTGAACCCAGACCTATTAACGAAGAAGGTTGTCTTAATGGACAACCAAGTTGTTTATTATTATTATTTTTTACTCATCAATTTTAATCCACATAACTTTAAGAGATTTGTCTTATGATTTAGATAATATATTATGATTTATTTTTTAATTTATTTGATTTAAATCTTGCACTTGTTATTAAGAGAAGCTTATTAAAAAAATTAATTATATTAGGTCGATACGAGGGAAGTGTCTTTAAGATTGTTCAAATAAAAAATTTAATCTGGATAATATGCAAATTATTGTTATCATTAAAACAAATAACCCCTATAATTCTATAGTTTAGTCAAAATTACATTTGCCTACTAAGTTTTGAAAAGTTAGACCTTACATTCTATATTGGTTTTTTTTTAATCCAATAAAATAATCAATTTACTCTTATATATATTAAATTAAAAAATCAATTAAACAACACATATCTTCTCTTAATTTCATGGGGCGTTTAATTAACAAATATGGATTAAAGGAGAATATCAAGGTTTTTTTTTTCATACGGGTATTCTTTTGGGTTAGTTGGTTGGTGTTTATTAACAAATATGGATTTGAAACCCTAGGGATTTGTTTTCCAAGTAATGTAATATCTTCGAGTTGAAGTTATTGGGAATATTTTGTCACGGCTAGGAAGTGCTTGGGACATGTTGATAGCCTCTGGAACAAGTTGGCAGTGGTGAGAAGCTTGTCGCTAACGCATTCACTCTTTCATTCAATTCCATTTATTGAAATGTTCATCATGATCTCAAACTAGTCGGCTAGAGATACCAATAACTCAAACAATACTTCAAACTACTATGTTACAAGACTTGTCAATTTTGATGGATGATGTAGATAAGTTCTTTGCTTCAATATATAATTGTTGCTTGGCTCATGCACAAGGCTTGTTAAAATGTAGTAGATGAAAGCTAAAACCCAATTACCAGAGATTCCCTCGTTTGGAATCTATTTCTTTAATTTATGTCGATATTCAGCATTCGATCTCAATCCTTTACTAACTGCTTGCTCAAAGATTGAGACCTTGGGACATGTTAATTATGAGATTGTAATGTTTGATGCACAAGTGACTGTTTTTGCAGCAACCCAACATTAAAGAGTGTTTATGTTAAAGCAATCATGTGAAAGAGGTTGCTCAAGCCGATTAACTTACTTAAAGAATTTAACCAGGTTATGAGATCAAATCGTTCCAGACTCATCTTAGAATCTTTCATATGCATATGTTTCTGGGTTAGTTGGTTGGTGTTTTCTTACAAGTGGATAAGACGTACACTCAATTCCTGGCTATGAGGTGGTGGTTCGTTTTGTTTTTTTAATTTGACGACGAAGTTGTAATATTTAGTTTAAAAGAATTTTTATTATTAAATAAAATATAATGAAAATACCGTAAATAATCAAATATTTACGTATCTAATGGTTTGTCATTTTCTCCTTCATCTAGACAAGGGGATGCATTCAAAATAACAAGTAAAAACTAAGCATGTTCTTCCATAGATGCTAGACAGCAAAGACGATCGTATTCATATATTATACAAAGGATGAATCCTTAGATTCTCCCATCTTTGTATGAGATAAGTCCAAGATATTGAAGAATTCTTTTTTTATTATTATTATTATTATTATTATTATTAATTCAATGATGAGTTTTGATTAAAAAAACTGAGTGTCAATTGAAATATACAAAGAAAGTAGTTATTAGTGAATAGTTGAAAAAACTGTTTTATCTTTTCATTTGTAAAATGATATTTAATTTTTTAAATTTTTTTTTTTTTTGTAAATGCTTGTTACATGTTTTTTTAAAGAAAATTTTATGTTGTACAAAAGAAATAACGGGTGATATTCTATTAATTATTAGAGTTTATTTATAAAAAAGACACACAAGAAATAAATTACATCCTATTTGTTATTTCTTATATCTATTTTTAAAAAACAGTTCTCAATTTATATCTATATATATTTTTAAAAAATGAATTTAAAAAATAATTAATAGTATACTACTGGTTATTAATTATACACCATAAAATTTCTCTTTTGTAGATGTTTTTATAATTACATGCAAGTTTGTTTTTTACCTATAATATTCGACAAAAAAAAATTTTTCTGAGATTAATTTCAAGATTGGCGAAATTTTTTTAGGAGACTGAGGGCTTACTTAACACAGCATCAAAGCACACAAAATCTTTTATAACAACTTTAATCGGACTAAAGCAAATTTTAATGACAGAAAAGAAAAGAAAATAATAATATTAGCAGGGAGAAAACATCTATGGTTAGCGGCACACAATAGGTCATTGCCAATACTTTCCCGCGCCAATATGAAAGCCGTTATCAGTTAGAAAGCACGCGTTAACAAAATTAAGATCCCCTCTCTCTCTATCTCTCACTCGACAACCATTTTGAGTCTTTGACCCTCCAAAATATGGCTCATCTCTGCAAAAATCCTCAAGTTTTCTTTATAGGGACGGCTGATACCAAGCTCGACGAGCTCCTGTTCCTCTCTGATTCAGTCAGATTCAATCTCAACTCCTTCACCAAGTCTTCTTCTAAGATACGTCATTACTTAACTCCATTGAATGATCAATAAAAACGCATCAATAAATAGTTCTACTGAAAGAAACTAAGAAATCTCGGATTTTGATTTCTGGGTTTTATTTCTTGTTGATTATAATGAAATGACAAATGCACTAGCTTAACAAAACTTGGGAATTTCTTGGAATATGGTACTCACCAATCAGAAATAGTTCAGACTCCACATTTATGGTTAGTTAATGTAGTAGCTGAATGATATGAGAATTGAAATGATATAGAGGACATTAGCATGGACCCTGTTCAATGATGATGCACTCAAACCAAGGTATGGGCCAAATATTATGTTGGTTTGGTTTACATTTAGGATTTTCAGGGGACTTGGTGTATCATAGTTACTAAACGAAGGACTTGTTTTCAGAATTTTTTATTGGTAATTGCAGGTTCAGGTGATTTTAGTGGTCAAGCTGTTGCTCTAATGAGTGGAGCTCTTGAGAATTTCTTACAAAAAGTCCAAGAGGATGGTGCTCTTTCTGGAGCAATTGGCTTTGGAGGCAGTGGGGGCACATCTTTAATATCATCAACTTTCAGATCTCTTCCAATTGGGTTGCCTAAAGTCATGGTATCTACTGTTGCTAGTGGTCAAACTGAACCTTACATTGGATCGTTGGATTTGATTCTATAAGCTTGTAGATCATTTCTTCCAGTTGTTCTCCAATTCTAAGCTTGTAGCCTCTGTAGTAGCTTCATCAATGTTACCTACCAAGTAAAAAGTCATGTTTAAGAAGACCATCTAATTTAATTCCACAATATAATTGGCAAATGAGTGCAATGTGGTATGTGGTTTCACTCAATAGCGGTGTTCTGATGTCTTTTCGCCATATGTATTTCTCACTTTCAAGTCTCCCTCATGCGAACCACAGCGGATGAAAATAAGATATTTGCTGCTTTTATAGCAGATAAGCTCAACAAATCATCATCAAAGGTCCGTGCATGCCTGCCACAAAAGGGTATCACAGTTTTGGATTCCCTTGACTAGCCCTTTCATGATCCTGAGGCTACCGCTACTCTAGTAAATGAACTGCAGAAGCTTATACAAACAACAGAAGATCGGCAGTTGGCATGTCGGAGTTCCAACCTCCTATCATTGCTGCGTTTGCTTGTCCATTTTATCATATTGGCTGTCAATCATGATTTACCTCATAAATTTGAGTCTGTTATAACAGGTAAAGGTTTATCCTTATCATATCAATGACCTTGAGTTTGCGGATGTGTTGGTTGACATATTCTTAGAGATTAGTTTGGGTAAACCTAAGGATTCCACTCATCTCCGAAATCCTGTTTCTGAACCCAGTATAGACCTTCATGACGTTTCCACTCTGAATCCGTCAAGCCATGAGACTATTTATTGAATTGTCTGGAAAGTATCAATTGCAAGTTCGCAACCGTTAAGTTCATCTAGAGACTCAAGAAAAACTGCAATGAACCTGGTTATGGAATCCAACAAATGCATACAGTTATGAAATTATTTTTTAAATAATTTTTTATAATAAAATATATATTAATAATTATTTTTTATTTTTAAAAATTATTTATCACATCAACACCTCAAAATAATTTAATAACACTAAAATTATATTAATTTAAAATAAAAATATTTTAAATTTTTAAAAAAATATTATTAAAATACAAAAACAAACTACGGCTAGCAAAGTTTGAAGAAGCTGGTGGCGTTGATTTAATAGTGGTGGGCGGTTTCGCATGGCAGGAAGGGGTTCTTTAGATGGTTTATTGCCTTTTGCTGATGCATGCTATGGTCATTGACATGACTAGTAAGTTCAAGGTAGCCACTAGTTATTTTTACGCTATCACGTACCATTATATTTTATGCATGAAACTTTGATTTTTAATGCACTTGTTTTGTGTATAAATAAACAACAAAATTTATATTATTGATTATAAAAAATAAAAGAAAGAAATATTAGAGAAAAAAAAATGATAAGAGTTTAAGAGTTTGCAATATAAGCTTTTTATTTATAAAATAAAACAGTATTTTATCTCCCCTGAGTGTTTCAAAAATATTATTATTGGTCTCTCCCACCAACAATTGGTATTAGAGCATTGTTCGTAAAAAACAAAGAAGTTTTTAAGATACTTCTAAATTCTCCAAGTTGTTAAAAACACATTTTAATTATTTCATAGTATAGGGTTCTTCAATACAAACTTCACAATGTAAAAATCAACCTTATCACATCAAAGGGCGAACATAGATTATTTGAAGCCACTACCTTTATCAACCATGTGCAGCACATGACACGACGAAAAGATTGATGTCTTCTCCCAAGTGTAGGAGTGTCGAAGTAATAAATAACCCGGCAAGACCGGGGTCGAACCACAGGGAGGTTAATTGTACAAATTAAAAA
>NW_011499846.1:22346-92162 GCF_000495115.2 Populus euphratica
TAGTAGTAGTAGTAGTAGTAGTAGTAGTAGTAGTAGTAGTAGTAGTAGTAGTAGTAGTAGTAGTAGTAGTAGTAGTAGTAGTAGTAGTAGTAGTAGTAGTAGTAGTAGTAGTAGTAGTAGTAGTAGTAGTAGTAGTAGTAGTAGTAGTAGTAGTAGTAGTAGTAGTAGTAGTAGTAGTAGTAATAATAATAATAATAAAGAAAGAGAAGAAGAAGAAGATGATGAGAACTTTGAGATGGAATATTAATGTAACGATTAAACAATGATAATAACAAATGTCAAGGTTAGAGGTTCCACTAATGGTATATCAAACAAGTATAGTATAAACTCTTATTATTGAATTGGAAACCACACACAAAGGAGGTTCCAATCAGATTATATATTGTTAACATGATTACATTAGTCATCTTATTCAATTAATGCTAATACTTGTAAATCTCGTCAAGCATTCATGATTATAACTTATGTTAACAACAAATCAAGTTCCTTTCATAGCTCAGGTGTCGGTTATACCATACATTATGGGCTATGAAAGTGCCAAGCATTTGTTGTACCAAGTGTTATACAACATAAATCAAGATTAGTCATTTAACAAGCAAAGTATTAAAGAGTGAACAAGATAGCAAATATAAAACATGTTAGTATCAAACATTAAAGTCCATATTAAGTTTACATTATACTTATTCTTACACCATTAGTGTAACCTTTTCACCTTGACATAATTAACTTAGCTAGACATAATGAAAGAAAGCAAAATAGATAAACAAAATAAGAACATAAAAGTTAACTAAGTAAAGGAAAGGAAATGAAAGGCATAAACTTAATATTAATGAAAACAAAGCATAAAAAATACAAAGAGAGAAAGGAAGAGCATGATCTTGATCTGGAAATCAAGATGCCTAAATGCATGGCAAATGCCTCCTTTTATAGGCCAAAAATGGGAACTATTGATTTGATGACTAATTGATAAGTGGGTGACCAACTTTTGACTTGGTGACAATCCTTATCTTCTCTTGTCTGCCCAAAACGTCATTGATAACGTCAAAATTGGAGCCAGTTGTAAACATGAAAGTTGTAGGCAATTGTCTCAGCTTTCTTGTGTAAAACATTCAGCTCATTTGGACTTCTAGAACTCCAGATATGGCCAAAATACCGAACAGTGCTCGGGCTGGAAGACAGATTCGGGCTTCTTTGTTGTTGCTACAATTTGGACTTGATAATGGCCTTTTTAGATCTTGGGCTCCATATGAAAGTTGTAGGCCTATGTCTTACCTTTCCATCCATATAAATTGGACCTAAATCTGAGATCTGTAGCTCCAGATATGACCCAATTACCGAACAGTGTTCTGGTTTGGTTTGCACCAACCTCTCTTTTCTAAGTTTGGTCATCTCTTTATCCTTGCAATTTAAGTTCTTCAAGTCATCAATCAATCCTTTCATTTATGTGATAGGCCTGCATTAAAAATAGATATTTACCATAAATTATAGGTATCTTATATTATTAGATACATTATTATAAAACATATTTTAGTTAAGGAGTTATTGATACTTCAAGTGCAAAATAATGATATAAAACCATGATAAAAATGCACTTTTAAGTACTAATCAGCACACGTGTTAAGAGGAAAAAGGTGAATGACATATACACATGTCGTATATTAAGTTAAGCCACATAAATCAAGTCATTAGCTGAGCCTCTAACCCATTTAGTCAAGCTGTGATTCGCGCCAAGTTGATCCATCAAGTTGTTAACTAAAAAATATTCTTGGAATATCCCTGGTTAAACCCCAGCAAATCGACTAATGTTCAAAATTGGTTTATTGATCAGTTCAGCCTATTTTTTACTCATTTTCAACCAAGTCAGTTTGATTCCCTATTATTTTAACCATTCCAAATTCATCTACAGTGTTTATTTTGTCAAATGTAACTCCTAAAGGTGATATAGTCATTTAAAGAATAAAATAACTACAAAAAAATACACAAAAACTCATCCCAAAATTGATTAAAGACAAATATGATAATTGGTGTATCAGATCGAAGGCACTTTTTGGCTCACAAGAGTTTACAGAGATCATGGAATATGGTAATAAAGAACCAGATTCCAAAGAACTAGAAGATTCTCTACAAAAAGCATATAAGCAAGTCCTCAAAGCCAATAAAAAAAAAAAGAACAAAGCCAAAACTATTATTTATCAAGGTCTCGATGAAGCCATATTTGAGATCATTGCTTTTGTAGAAACCTGAAACGAAATATGAGAGGCTCTTTAACAAAAATACAAAAGAGCTAATAGAATCAAGAAAGCACGTCCCCAATCTTTGCGAGGTGAATTTAAATCATTATAAATAAAGCCGTTGAAATTTATTTATGATTACCAAACAAGAATTATAGTGATAGTCAATCAAAAAAGAAGAAATGAAGAAGCCCTTACAGATGCTCAGATTACTAAGAAAATTTTGAGATTTCTAAATCCAAGATTTGATTATATTGTTGTTGCAATTAAAAAGTCCAAAAAAGTAGAAAAGTTGATGGTGAATAAGCTTATAGGTTCTTTACAAGCTCATGAACAAAATATTATGAAAAGAAATGGAGATAAGATAATATATAATACCTCATAATCAAAATTATCCTTTAAAGAAGGCATATATGTACAAAGGGGACTTCAATAAATGGATATACCACTTGACAAAAAGGTCAACAAGAATGAGGAAGATTTCAACAATTTTAAAGAAAAGGAACATTGCAGATGTGTTATAGGATTCAAAGGCAGAGGTGTTAGAAAAAACATTAGAGGAGGGCGAGGACAACAAGCATTTGCTCCTAAAAAAATAGGAGACGTTTACAATAACTATGACAAAAGAAATATCAAATGTTATAGTTGCAATTAGTTTTGGCACTATAGCACTAAATGTAAAAAGAAAAGCTCCATCAGAGGTAAATGAACAAGCCAATCAGTTTGACATCTTATTGTCAAGGACTACAATGAGAGATTAATTGTTTATATGAAGATGTCTAAGAATAAGATGTTCCTCTAAACATCCAATATGATGCAACAAAGTGTTTGAGTGTCATCACCAATAATGAAGAGTGGATCTAGCACCTAAGGCTTGGAGATCTAAATTTTACAAGTTTTAAAATACTAGCAAGAAAGAAAATGGTCAAAGTTATACCCCATATTGACCATCTAGATGAAGTTTGTAAAAGTTATACCCTCAATAAGCACCATAAAGCTAGTTTTAGGTCAATTATAAAGTAAAGAAGTCACTAGAGTTAATACATATAAACATCCATAGTCTTATGAAGCCAATGTCAACTAATCATAATATGTACTTCGTTACTTTCATTAATGATTATAGCTAAAACATATGAGTAAATTTTCTGAAGAGGAAGTTAAAAGAATTTAATTACTTTAAAGAGTTTAAAGCAACTATTGAAAAGCAAATTAGCTATAACATTAGAACTTTAAGATCTATTCAAAGTGGAGAATATACATCAAATGACTTTAAAACTTTTTATACGCAATAAGGTATCAAGCATCAGACAACACCATCCTATACACGACATCTAAATGGTGAGTTGAGAGAAATAATTGAACTATTTTTTATACGGTAAGAAGTTTACTTATAGTAAAAAAGCTACCGAAACAATACTAGGTTGAAACAATGCCATATGTAGTGTGTCTATTGAATCACTGCCCAACCAGAAGTCTACTAGTTGTCACTCCTAAAGAAGCATGGAGTGGTTACAAACTAAGTGTTACCCATCTTTGAGTTTTAGTTGTGTGGCCTATGCAAAGATCTTAGATGTAAAAAGGACTAAACTTGATGACAAAAATGAGACATGCATCTTTTTCAAATATGATGATAGAAGGATAAAATATAAATTGCATAATTCCATAACCAAAAAGGTGATTATAAGTAAAGATGTTTTCCTTTAAAAAGATAAAACTAGGCACTTGAATAAGGATCAAGAAGATATCAAATGGATCAATATTGATATGATCTTTAAAGATGAAGAAAAAGTACCACCAGTACTTATAGAAGCTTTAATAGTCCATATAGATGATCCATAAAATTCGATATACAATTCTATGTATTCAACAGGAGAAACATACCAATATCAGGATCTTCATTATTACCATTATCGGCATCCTCATCAAAAGAACCAAGAAGGATGAGAAATATAAAATATTTGTACGATGTCACTCAAGTCATGGAAGATACAACTTTATTTTATTTCTTCAAAAATAATGACCTACTTAGCTTCAATAAAGTTGTCATAAAAAAGAAATAGATAGAAGTAATGGATGAAGAAATACATGTAATTTTAAAGAATGATACCTGGAAGTTGACTAATCTACCAAAAATTAAAAAAACATTTGGTGTTAAATGGGTTTATAAGATAAAGAAGAATGTAAACGGAAAATTACAAAGATATAAAACAAGATTAGTGGATAAAGGCTACAATGAGGGAGAATGCATTAAATATGGAGAAGTATTTGCTCTTGTAACCCAACTATAGACAATTAGACTGATAATCTCACTAGCTACATAACATAGAAGGAAGATCTATCAACCAGATATGAAATCAATATTTTTTAATGGCTTCCTAGAAGAAGAGATCTATGTTGAACAACCACTTAGATATGCTGAATGCGATAATAAAAGCAAAGTATACAAGTTGAAGAAAGCCCTCTATGGTTTAAAGTAAGTTCTATGTGCTTCGAATACCAGAATTAACAAGTATTTTCAAGAGAATAGATTTGAAAAATGCTCATATAAATATGTAGTGTATGTAGAGAAAGAAGATGATGGAAGCACATTATTTACATGCTTATATGTCTATGATCTGATTTTCACTAGCAACAATCCCAACATGTTTAAGGATTTTTAAAAAAGCATGGTGCAAGAGTTTTAAATTACAGACATTGGTCTAATGACATAGATTTTTAGCTTAGAAGTGATACAGAAAGAAGAGGAGATTTTTGTATCCCAAAACAATTGTACTAAAAATATTCTTGAAAAGTTCAAAATGAAAATCTGCAATCCAGTATCAATTTTAGTTGAAAATGAAATGGAATTGAGGAAGAGTAAAGTAGAAAATATTGATTCAACCTACTTTAAAAACTTAGTGGGAAGTTTGTAATACTTGGCATGTACTAGACCAGATATACTTTATGGAGTAAGACTCATCATCAAATATATAGAGAGACCAGATTAGTCGCACTTAAATGCAGATAAGTGAATTCTCTGTTATATCAAAGGAACAATGAATGAAGGTATGTTTTATACTTTAAGTAAAAACTTCAATCTTGTGGATACTTTAAGCATAACAAGATTATTTTTTTTTCTTTTATGAGAGATACATCTTTCACATGGTCATTCAAAAAGCAATCGATAATATTGTTATGTTGTTACCAGCTCAGTTATATGTCATTTCATATGGTTAAAGAATATACTGAAGCATTTGGGATTTTCTCAAGAAAACCCTATAAAGATTTATATTGATAATCGATCGACAATTATATTAGTAAAAAACCCAGTATATTATATAAAAAAAAAAAAAAAGCAAATACATTGATACACGTTATCATTTTATCTTAAAATAAAGAATTTGTACTTATATCTTGCAAAATAAATTATCAAATTATAAATATCTTTATAAAGCTATTAAATGAAGAGGTATTTATCATATTAAAATTTATGCTTTGAAATCTATTAAGTTTAAAAAAAATTGTTATTGAAGTTTAAAGAAAAATTGTTATAGTAAATTTAATCTAAAAGGTTAAGGATGAGAATCATTGATGATTGATTGACAACCACCGACCACATTCATCAACTCACTTTCATGGTACCACGTATCATTATCTAAAATCACTTTTGGTTTTGCTTTCAATTTTTTCTTAAAAAGAGGTGAAACCAAATTTTTGTTTCACTTTCCTGAATTATTAGAGGTGCCGCCAAAGAGGAGTTAGAAATTTGAGGTTGGGGGAGCCGGAAATCATATTGAGATACAAAAATTATTTATAAATAAAATATATATAGAACAGTGATATATATTGGGATAGGCTTTCCAAACCACCATCATCAGTGGTTTTGGTTTTGCTTTCAATTTTTTCTTAAAAAGAGGTAAAGCCAAATTTTTGTTTCACTTTCCTTAATTATTAGAGGTGCTGCCAAAGAGGAGCTAGAAATTTGAGGTTAGGGGAGCCGGAAATCATATTGAGATTTATTCTGAATTTTGAGGGGCCATGGCTCCCCACTGCCCCCCTTAGTTGTGCCCCTGGGTGCTCCCTTTGTTGACTACCATTGTTTGTGTAGAGAATAGCCAGTGGCTACTTAGAACTCGTAGGAGAAGGCACTTGGGAAATCAAATTTTCAGGTGTCATGAGGACAAACAGTCTCTGCTTTATTTCACGTATCTTATATCATCGAACCTGGATTTTCTGTTTATAAATGGTGTCAGAATGAGCAGAAACATACTAGAGGTTAAGTTTATATAGAGAACCTCCAGTTTTACGTACTGGACGTCTGGCCATTGTACTACTACATATGTCTTTACAAATTAAGGTGGACTGCAGAACATTTAATAAATCTGACGTCTCTGGACTGAAAGTGGAGCTACTCCTGTTTTCTTTGTAAGTTATCCCCTGTTTTAGCAGTCATCTAAATTGCTATGCACTGTTTTTATGATTTTGTTCTTGTACGAGGTTGTTGGAATATTGCCAACTCTAAAGCTAACTGAAGGGATATAGGTTGTCAAGCAGGTACCGGTTCTTGCAAGAGTATGTGGAACAGATCCTTTTCGCCGAACGGATTACTTCTTAAAGCAGGTGGAATCAACTGGGTTCTGTGGGGTGCAAAATTTTCCAACTGTTGGGTTGTTCGATGGTAATTTTAGACAAAATCTGGAAGAGACGGGAACGGGAGGGCATGACCAAACTATGTCATCTGGGAAAAAAATTCTCATACTATGTCCACATTCTTCTCTTATTTGGCTGTCTATTGAATCCAACGGCTATATTTTGTTCCCTTCAAAATGGTCAGATTGGAGGTTCAGATGATTGAGAAGGCACATAAAAAGGGTCTCTTGACAACCCCATATGCTTTTAATGAAAATGAAGCCAGGGACGTCGCAAAAGTTGGTGCGAATATCATTGTTGCCCTTATGGGGCTTACTACATTTGGGTCTGTTGATGCAAAAACAGCTGTCTCATTAGATGAAAGTGTATTTCGTGTGCAAGCTATTGCAGACTGTTGGCTTCCTTCTCTTGCTCAGGCTTGTTCAGAATTTTTTTCGTTGATTTTTTTCTTGTGATTATCTTCATCATTCAAAGTCTCCAAGATTTTATTCAGTGCTGTTTTTCTAAAAAGAGTTTAGCTTCTGCCATTTTCAGTTTGACGTGCCAAAACGTGGACTTATCGGCTTAGAGTTAATAACGGATCTCTTAATGGCTTTGCAGGCCCCATATCCGGACCCAGAGAGGTAGAATTCATACCGAAGAGAACCAAGGGAGTTCATGGATCCTATGGTGCATCAAGCATGGAGAGACTGCCTGTTGAACAAGCCATTTCCATCAAATGAATGCCAAGGTGGGATGTCTAGCGTTGCTCCGTTGTATTTCCTTCTGCGTTACCCTTTATGTCTCTACATTGAGAATGTGATGAAATAGGTATATCCTGATGTAAAGTGTAAAACCTTCCTTTCTGTTTTTTCACCATGTACATGTCTTGTACAATTGCATCATTTGCTGTACTTCTTAAAAACATGCATATACTGAAATGTAATGCGAAATGTTAAAAAACTAGCAATTTTCTTTGGCTAGCCATTTTATTTTGATCAGAAGCAAAGGCCCAGACCATTTTACCAGGTCATTCTTTTGTTCTCTCCCTCTTAATTCTGTGCTCATAATGGTGCTTGTTGTGTGTCAATCCTCTTTCAACAGTCTTTCTGCGGGTATTTCTTAAAAGTCACAGTAGAAGCAGAGATACAGAATAAATGTCTGCTCTTTTAAGAGACTATCGAACAATGAAAAGATAAAAGAAAAAAGATAGAGAGACATTCAAGATACTGATACTGGGATTTCTCACTAACGGTCGCCAGATTGGTAGTTGATATTTTGGGTGGCAAATTGCCATGCACTGGATTCGTTAATGAAAAAAATAATATAAATTATATTTTGATTATTTACTTAAAAGTTTATATTTTTTTAATTGAAATAACTTTTTAACATGATATATAAACTATGTTAATCAAGCAGTAATGAGTTCAAAACTCATAACTTCCATTTTATTTGATAAAATTATACACAAGGTTTATTCGAGTATAATTAGGGAACTTCGTTGAATTCATTAAGAAAATTTGCTGTCACTGCTAGAAGCCAACATGCAAACCTTATTATTTCTTCGATTCTTTAATCGAATTCTTTGTCTACTTCAATTTAGAGAATCATACACGACGTGATGCAACAACAACAGCCATTTAAATAGTATTATTTTCTTACAGTTTTTGATCGAATTCTTTGAATCAGCCGTCCAATGCAGAAAACTCTTCAAACATGTGTAGGCTTGGCCTAGTAGTAAGAATTTCTTAATCAATGGATGTTGATGCCAGAATATCCTATGTTAAAAGAAAGGACGAAAAAAAGGTTGTTAAAATAGTATACTAAATCCTTCTTAAACATCAAATACTCTTACTCAGATTGTCTTTTTCCATACGTTGTTCTAAAATATCAACGATAAAACAGTGAAGTGACTTCCTATGAACATTGTTCTGGAACGTCAACGATTAAACAGTGAAGTGATTTCGGCTACGGATGGTTGAGGAGCATCATGCTGCCAGCCACGAGTTGTTAAATATAACACTCCCCGCAGTGTCATGAACTGCAATCAGAACCAACCTTTCAACTCACAACATCAGGTTACTAAAACCAGAACCACTCTGCAAAGATTGGACCAAAAACATGGATAATTTATGTAAAACTCCAAGAGTTTTCTGCATTGGAACGGCTGATACAAAGCTTGATGAGCTCAAGTTTCTTTCTGAATCTGTCCGGTCCAATATTAACTCCTTCACTGACATCTCTTCCTTCAAGGTACCTTCTTTGCAAGAAAAATCGCATAATTTTCTGAGTTTATTTAATTTGAAACTAGAAATGTACATTCTACTGAAACTTTAGTTAAACTGTTCTCGAAGTCATGCAGAGGTCATAAAAAATGGATTCTAAAGTTGAAGTCAATAGCATCCAGTCTCACTATGTAGATTTTTATAGTGCCATCAATATGAACTGTTAGTTTATCCTTCATGTTGTCTTTTCAAAGAATTTGAACCATTTTTTTGTTTCTTTTGAAAATGTACTCAATTTCTCTCGATGAGAATCATGGAACAACTTTGACAGAATCATTAATTTTATCTTCTAAATTGGAACCGCAAGGTCATGTAGTCTACATAGCTGCTTCAATTAGTAATTTCCATAAAGAAAACTTTAACAAGTTACCTTGTATGTTTTCAAGTTGTAGTTCAATTTGGAGCTGCCCTTGTATATGATCAGATTTTTTTTATGAAAATGACAGGTAGAAGTAGTGGTTGTTGATGTCAGTTGTGGTGAGAAGGAGACCAAGGATTTAGCAGATTTTATCTTTGTGCCAAGAAAGGATGTTCTAGCTTGCTATTTTGGATCCATTGAGAAATCCCCGAGGATTCTTACAGATGAAAGAGGCAAAGCTGTTGCAACAATGAGTAAAGCACTTGAATATTTCTTGAAGAAAGCTCAGGAGGATCAGGTCCTTGCTGGAGCAATTGGCCTTGGAGGCACTGGAGGCACATCTCTGATATCATCTGCTTTCAGGTCCCTTCCACTTGGAATGCCTAAGGTCATTGTATCTACTGTTGCTAGTGGTCGAACTGAATCTTACATTGGAACCTCAGATATGATACTGTTTCCATCTATAGTAGATATATGTGGGATCAATGGTGTTAGTAGGGTTGTGTTATCAAATGCTGGAGCTGCTTTTGCCGGAATGGTGGTTGGAAGGCTTGCAACCAGTAGACAAGATTGTAGCAATAATGAGAAGTTCACTGTTGGTTTAACCATGTTTGTAGTTACAACTCCATGTGTAAATGCTGTCAAAGAAAGATTGGCAAAAGAAGGCTATGAAACCATGGTTTTCCATGCAACTGGGGTAGGAGGCAGGGCAATGGAGAATCTAGTTGGTGAGGGTCTTATTCAGGTATATTACTTTATAATTTCATTTGCGTTCAATGTTGCGTTGCAAGTTCTACTAGAGATATTGCATTTCCTAATCTTGAAAGGCTAAATAAGAGTTTGGAAGGATCGAAGGCCACATAGAATCCTTGTAAGCAGAACTGAAGTGTTTCATCCTCGATGACATGTTTCACCGTCTGGTTTTTCTCAGGGCGTGCTGGATATTACCACGACAGAGGTTGCAGATTTTTTGGTTGGAGGCATTATGCCCTGCGATAGTTCCCGCTTTGATGCTATCATAGAGAAGAACATTCCTTTTGTATTGACAGTAGGAGCCTTGGACATGGTGTCCTTCGGAACTAAGGATACCATACCTTCGAGATTCCAACATAGAAAGATTCATATCCACAATGCACAGGTTATTACTCCCCAGTAAACTCGCTTAACGTCTTTGCCCCCGTTCTGTGGGAAGCACCGATGCAATTTCCTCATATTTTGTCGCTTTCAGAATTCAATCGTCCGGACCACAGTGGATGAGAATAAGAACTTTGCTGAATTTATAGCTGATAAACTCAACAGGTCACCATCATCAAAGTTCCGTGTTTGCCTGCCACAAAAGGGTGTCTCGGCTTATGATGCACCTGGGAAGCCATGTTATGATCCAGAGGCTACTTCTACACTAATAAATGAATTTCAGAGGCTTGTACAGACTACAGACGATCGGCAGGTAACAGTATTCCTCGTAAAATCTCGTATCGTAGTTTTCCAACCTCCTGTCTGTTCTCAAGTCTTGTACATAATCATCCACGCATTAATCATCTAATTAACTGCTCATTGATTTTTTTGAAATGGAACTTTCTGATAAATTGCAGGTTTTAATGATTACAGGTAAAGGTGTATCCATATCATATCAACGACCCCGATTTCGCAAACGCATTGGTCGACGCGTTCTTAGAGATTAGCCCATCGCACCCCAAGGATTCCGTGGGGCATCACACATAGATCGGCTGCCTGTTGCACAAGCTAAAAATTAAGAATTTACGTGTTCTTAGTATGGTTTGTAGTATTTCATGAGGCGTACACTATCGTTCCCTAAAATGTAATGTGATGTCCTAATAAAGGTTATCTTTTTTTTAAACAAAGCAGTATGCATACAAACTTTAAAAAAAAAAAAATTGAATTATATAAACATACATTTAAAGGACATACATATATAGGAAGCAATATATTTAAATAAATTGTTTAGTAATTTGTTAAAACACTTATAATTTGATTTAAATAAAAATATGTTGTTGCCAGTGCTTAGGTACTTATATTTATAACTCATCTTTTACTGTAAACAAAATGATTGCAATCAACCTCCTAGTATTCCAACAACACAATCTTTTTTAATTACACTCCCATCAAGAAAATATGTCTTAAAATCTATCTCTAAAGGACAATAATATAATCTCTAGAACATATCAGAAAATAAGAAAGAAATAAGCAGAAATTGAGGCAAAAAAGATGTGATAATAACATACAAAAAAAAGAAGAATGAGTTGCTACAATGTATGCAAAATATCTCTCATTCAACCCTTTTTTTATACTAATTTTTGGAATAAATTAAGAACTTATGCAAAACTAATTTTCACAATTACTAGAATTAATTCTTGTTACTTTTCTAAATTATTAGACGTAATCAAATAAAAAAATATATGATAATTTTTGTCCTTAAAACCAGACTTTTGACTTAAAAAATAGCCTTGTTAAAGTAAGAGATTAATTTAGATTGTTTATTTATAGACCAGATAATCTAGCAAAAAATATTTTTTTATGTGTAAAAAAATTATTTTATGGCAAATCCAAACCTAAATACAAATTTAAGTCAGATCTAAGGACCAGAACCTTAAGTTAGAGACCTATATCCATGCTTACCTAAGCTAAACAAGTGCGAGTATGTTTAAGTTCAAAGTTTAGTTTCTTTTTCTTCTAAAAACTTTGGTGTCCTATCAGTCTATTTTGAATAAGTTATAGAAAAATATTATATTCTTTCAATATCTAATAGAGAGTTTTGGATTTCACAAAATATGTTAATTAAGGATTTTTTTTAAATTAATTTTTTATTCATCCATAATTTATTTTAATAATATTAAAATTGTATATTAAAGTACTTTTCTTGAAGAATTATTTCTAATAAATTTTTAACTCTAAAAATGAATGGAATCCACTTTAAATTTAGCATCAAATATGTTCATTAACCATGTTTTTAAAATAAATTTCTAACAATTCCTAACATGAATAGAAATTATATAAGCAGTATATAAATACTCAAAGATTTATAGAGAGATAGTGAGTTAGGGGATCATTACATCAAAATATATAATTTTTAGCTTTTTAATACACGATATCTCGAATTATTTAGCCTTTTATGTAAACTAAGACAATAATACTTACATAGTTCTTTACTTAGATAATTCCTCTAGTTTTTATAGTTGTTTTCATTTTAATCCTAAACAACTCTTAAATTCATGGGTGCTTTAAATAATTTAAGCTTTTGATAAATTCTTAAAGAAATATTCATATTACTTGCTTATATAGGTGATCTTTCATTATAAATATTATGTTATATTCCACTTGATATATCAAAATATAAAAATCAATATGAGCATAACTCACATTTTATCATGCAATAGCTAGCACCCTTTTTCATTATATGAATAGACATGAAATAATAATTTTCTAGGACTACTAAAAATATTACATGATTTAGTTTTATCTTTGAAACTAGGTCTTGTGACCTACAGTCTACATGGTTTAACATAAGCTTTCAGTTAATAATTTTTGAATGTAATTATTATTTTTTAATCAAAAATATTTTAATTTAATTATTATAGTATAGAATATATTAACTTATTAAATTATATTTGTTGTCAGTACTATTATTATTTTAGAACAATGTATAATAAAGATGAGGGTGTAAATCTATGAGAACATGGGGACAAACCTGTTGTTGTCAGGGCAGGGTAGCAAACCTGCCCAGAATAATGTTGTGTATCTTTTACAACGATTATTTTAGAACAATGTATAATAAAGATTAGGGTGTAAATCTATGAGGACATGGGGGCAAACCTGTTGTTGTTAGGGCAGGTTAGCAAACCTGCCTAGAATAATGTTGTGTATCTTTTACAACGTTAGTTTATTTCCTTTATTGTCGATCACCGTAAAAGTAACATGTGATGTAAAGGATGGAGATAGATGCCCATGCTAATTACTGCAAATTATGGCACTCCCATCAAAGAATAATACGATAATAATAACTAAAGTAGGGTGGCTTGCACATGGCGCCTAAAATGCACTGGTTCTGTAACTTGAAAACTCGAGCAGACGTGCAGGTTGTGCAGGTATTGTGGCTTTATGACCCGAGCCTAGCCAAGCCACCAACTAAGCATGGTTGGGCTTGGCTAGTAGGCAGGCCTGATTAGGACTGCTGCCACCCAAACTCGGTTAGGCCTCGTTGGTTGATAGGCTCGGCTGGATTTGCTGTTAGACTTTTTCTTTTTCTTTTTGCTGGGGCTTGGCTTCCCTTTCCCTGTCAGATCAAAGTTGCCTTTTGAGAGTGAATATCCACTTGAATATTGATATTAAAAGATGTTTCATCCTTTCCTACATGAAAGCTAATGGAATGAGAATATGATTAAAGTTATTTTTTAAAATATTTTAAATTTTAAATTATTTAAAAATAATATTTTTTATTTTTTAAAAAAATTAATATCAGCTCATTAAAAAAAAGTAAAAATATATTAATTTAAAATAAAAAAATAAATTAAAATATTTTTAAAACATGAAAATAAACAATAATCCTCTTTGTCATGAAAGACACGCCTTTGAACCATTTGGAACGTGCAAATCCTGTTCTAACTTTAAAGGCATGCCCCCACCACCCCAAACATTAAATAAAGAGGGGGTATGGCCCTTGCGCTCTCAAAAAGTACATAAAAATGAAAATATTTACAATAAAAAAAAATTACAATAAACGACGGGCTTCACTTGGACCTATGGTGGAGGGTTTCCCAGGCAGAAAGTTAGGTCTGCACTACTTACATACTAACAAAAAACTGTTCTAGAGAGTCTCATCCACTTCAATTCTTCACGTTTAGAAATATAATTGCATTTATTTTGTAAAGTATTTTTATATTAAAATAATATTTTTATTATTATTTTTAAAATTAGTATATCAAAATGATATAAAATATATAAAATGAATTAATTTTTAATAAAAAATATAATTTTTTATTAAATATAATTTACATCATGTTTCGAGACATTATCATACAGAGGACACTAATGGATTTCAAAATGGCATGCACTATTCGGGTGCGAGATCCATATATATGAATGTAACATTCATCCTTTTTCTGTTTCTTTTTTACTTATTAAAAAATAATCAAATCTCAAATTTCCAAGAAACGTTAATTTCCATTGCTATATATTAGATTGACAACATGTTCCAGCTTAAAATATAAATTTTGGTAATTTCTTGTGGCTAAAAATCATAGAGTTCCATTTCAATATATTGGATGCAAAATTTTCATGTAGATCAACCACACTAAAATAGTTTTATAGCAACTGTTAATTAGTGTTGTCGCCCTTGATATTTTCGTCATCACAAAGAATTTAATGATGAAAGTAGAGATAAAACCTTACACTGATCTTAAGAATTTGGTTAGGGACTAGTTTATCTAGAATTTCTTATTTTCTTTTTTTTTATTCCAGTGATTATTTAATAAAGTGGATGAAATTATGTTTTTTTTTTTAATTTTTTAATTATATTTTATATTTTTTTTATTGTTTTGATATACTGATATCAAAATATTAAAATGATTAAGTTTTACTACAAAGTTAAATTTAACCAGCTTAATATTTAAAAATTAATAAAAAAAAATTTTGAAAAAAAAAAGATTTTACTACAAAGTTAAATTTAACCAGCTCAATATTTAAAAATTAATAAAAAAAAAGTTGGAAAAAAAAAAGTTGGAAAAAAAATGGAAAGTAATTTTAAAAAAAAATGAAAAAAGAAAAGAAAAAAGGGGAAAAAGTTAAAAGGTGCAAAAAAAAAAAAGAGGAGAAATGCATGAAATCTACAGTGTATTTAAGTGTGGGAAACAGTGATTTTCCAATACCATGTAGTTGTATGTATAATATAATGTACGTGCTTGACCATGAATGACCCTTTGCCGAGGGTGACAAGGATGATTCCTTTCTCAGCCGAAAGGTAACGCGAACCAGGGTCCCTTTTCTAAGGCATTCAGTATAATTTCTTTGTGGTCTAATGACAATGACAGACTTTAGCTTAAAAGATCTTAAAAGGGAGCTCTTCACTATTCATGATTTTATAATTGCTTAAACTGTTGTATCCATAAAGGTTGAAAATATAGTTTTTAACTTGAGAAAAAAAAAACAATTATGTTTCTAAAGAAATAAAAGAAATTTGATAACCAATTTAAATTTTGATTAATTTAATATTAAAATAAAAAAATAACATAACAACAATAAAAAAATGAAACAAATATAATTATCCCCAGCGAAGTTAAGGTTATCATTTGAAATCCATTTATTAGACATGAGATATATTTATTTTATCTTATGTGTTTATCATGCATCTTAAATTATGAGATCAGAATAACTCAATAAAAAAATTGATAATAAATATAAACAAAACTAGAAAGAATAAGAGATAAAATATAGATCAATATATTTAAATGTGCGACACAAATCATTTATCAATTATGTTTAATGAATTTATTATTAAAATCAATTTGAAATAAAAATCAATAGGCACATAAAATTTATTGAGTAAAATAAAAGGAAACAATATTATGTAAGGTTGCACACAAAAAAAATAATAAAAGTAAAAAAAAATTATTTTTTAAAATAAATTTAATCTATATAAAAAAAATACAAATGATTCATATTAACCTTATCAAAAATTAAAGACACCCAATATAACTAAAATTAATCCTTGTTTAAAATAATACCTTTTTATGTTTAAAAAATATAAAGATATAAAAAGGGTATTATTTAGAGGGCAAAAAAAGGAAAATCCTAGACACGTGGGCCTTGAAGCCCACACCTGCGCATCTGGCCTATTTATATTTTTTTATTTAAAAAAATGACACATTGTTCCATCCTATCTAAAAAAAATAATAAGTGGATGGTATTTATCCGTTGTGGCAGATAGCATGTCATCCACAGTGGTAAATAATGTGTTGTCTGCCAGCTTAAATTTCAACCACCATGATAAATACTGTAAATTGAGGTCTACGAAGACTTTACCTAAAAAAACCTTAATTTTCAACCTATTGCAATTATAAAACATTCCTAGAATACCAAGAAACCAATCTATTAACCTAATAAATCCAAAAAAGGTACAAGCCATGAAATCAAACTGGAAAAAATATTTTATCCTTGTCTTAGATCGAGTTTTTTAAGACCATGAGACTCTCCTTACCTAGTGAAATTTATTGACATCAATTTTAAGTTGTTTGGTGGCTGTAATCATAACTGAAAAAAATATAGGTTTTAACTTGAGGAAAAAAAATGATTATGTTTCTAAAGAAATAAAAGAAATTTGATAACCAAGTTAAATTTTAATTAATTTAATATTAAAATAAAAAAAAATAACATAACAACAATAAAAAAATGAAACAAATATAATTATCCCCAGCGAAGTTAAGGTTATCATTTGAAATCCATTTATTAGACATGAGATATATTTATTTTATCTTATGTTTTTATCATGCATCTTAAATTATGAGATCAGAATAATTTAATAAAAAAATTGATAATAAATATAAACAAAACTAGAAAGAATAAGAGATAAAATATAGATGAATATATTTAAATGTGCGACACAAATCATTTATCAATTATGTTTAATGAATTTATTATTAAAATCAATTTGAAATAAAAATCAATAGGCACATAAAATTTATTGAGTAAAATAAAAGGAAACAATATTATGTAAGGTTGCACACAAAAAAAATAATAAAAGTAAAAAAGAATTATTTTTTAAAATAAATTTAATCTATATAAAAAAAATACAAATGATTCATATTAACCTTATCAAAAATTAAAGACACCCAATATAACTAAAATTAATCCTTGTTTAAAATAATACCTTTTTATGTTTAAAAAAAATAAAAATATAAAAAGGGTATTATTTGGAGGGCAAAAAAAGGAAAATCCTAGACACGTGGGCCTTGAAGCCCACACCTGCGCATCTGGCCTATTTATATTTTTTTATTTAAAAAAATGACACATTGTTCCATCCTATCTAAAAAAAATAATAAGTGGATGGTATTTATCCGTTGTGGCAGATAGCATGTCATCCACAGTGGTAAATAATGTGTTGTCTGCCAGCTTAAATTTCAACCACCATGATAAATACTGTAAATTTAGGTCTACGAAGACTTTACCTAAAAAAACCTTAATTTTCAACCTATTTCAATTATAAAACATTCCTAGAATACCAAGAAACCAATCTATTAACCTAATAAATCCAAAAAAGGTACAAGCCATGAAATCAAACTGGAAAAAATATTTTATCCTTGTCTTAGATCGAGTTTTTTAAGACCATGAGACTCTCCTTACCTAGTGAAATTTATTGACATCAATTTTAAGTTGTTTGGTGGCTGTAATCATAACTGAAAAAAATATAGGTTTTAACTTGAGGAAAAAAAATGATTATGTTTCTAAAGAAATAAAAGAAATTTGATAACCAAGTTAAATTTTGATTAATTTGATATTAAAATAAAAAATAAGATAAAAACAATGAAAAAACATTATTCTCAACGAAGTTAGGTTATCATGTGAAATCCACAGCTTAGACATGAGATATATCCATGTTATGTGTTTATCATACATCCTAAATCATACGATCAGAATAATTCAATAAAACAAATTAATGATAAATATAAACAAAACTAAAAAAAATAAGAGATAAAATATAAATCAATATATTTAAATTGCGACATAAGTCATTTACCAACTATGTTTAATGAATTTATTATTAAAATCAATTTGAGATGAAAATCAACAAGCATATAAAATTTGTTGAGTAAAATAAAAGGAAAACAATACTATGTAAGGTTGCACACAAAAAAATAATAATAAAAGTAAATAAATTTAATTTTTAAAAATAAATTTAATCTGTATAAAAAAATACAAATGAATCATATTAACCTCGTCAAAAATTAAAGACACTCAATATAACTAAAATCAATCCTTGTTTAAAATAATATCCTTTTAAAGTTTTTTTTAAAATAAAGGTATAAAAAGGGTATTACTTGGGAAAAAAATATCAAAAAAGAAAAATTTCAGACACGTGGGCCTTGAAGGCCGCGCTTGCACGTTTGGGCCTATTAATAATTTTTTTTAAATGGACGGATGACACGTTATCCACCCCTATTTAAAAATAATAATAATAAGTGGATGACATTTATCCTCTATGATAGATGGCATGTCATCTATCATGGCAAATAATATGTTGTCTGCCAACCCTAATTTTAACTATCACAATAGGACTGCAATTATCACCGACAAAAAGCTTTTTCTCTCTTTACTAGAATCAAACAACTTGTAAAGTCACCACCCTTGTTACTTGTGATTTTCATTTCTTTCATACATTCAAAACTACCTCTTAAAAAAACATATAATTGAATATTAATTTGATTTTAAAATAGCTTAATTGTGAAAAATAAAAGTTTAAAAACTAAAATAAAAAATATTATTATCTCATCTAAATATTACATGCCATTTCAAAATCTATTAGTGTCCTAGGAATGTTCGGAAACATGATGCAAATTATGCTTTTAAAAAAATTAAATTTTTTTATATATTTTAGATTATTTTGATATGCTAATTTAAAAAAATATTATTTTAATATATTTAAATATAAAAAATACTTTAAAAAATAATTACGATCGTATTTTTAAACATGATGAATTGAAGTGGATGAGATTCTCTAGAATAGTTTTTTGTTATTATATATAGAATTTTTTAACATTGAATTAGTTCAATTTTATAATAAAACTTAATTATTTTGTTATCAAAACATCAAAATAATATATATATATATATATATATATAATAATTAAAAATTTAAAAATTTAAAAAACCATAGTTTCATCCACTTTCTTTACTAGTCACTTGAATTAAAAAAAAAAGAATAGGAAATTCTAGATATAATAGCAATACTATCATGAGGTTGCGCACACAAAAGTAATAATAAAAATAAAAATTTTTAATTTTTAAAAATAAATTTAATCTATATGAAAAAATACAAATGAAGCATATTAACTTTTTCAAAAATTAAGGATACCCGATATAACTAAAATTAATATTTATTTAAAATAATATCTTTTTTATGTTTTAAAAAAGTTAAAGACATAAAAAAAGTAATATTTGGAAGAAAAAAGAAATATCAATAAAGGAAAATTTCAGATACGTGGGTCTTGAAGCCCATGCATGTATATCTGGGACTATTAATATTTTTTTTATTTAAAGGGATGGATGATATATTGTTCGTTTATTATTTAAAAAAAAAAAAAATAAGCGGATGACATTTATCCATTATGGCAGATGAAGGTTTTTTGAAAATTTTCAATCTATTTCAATTATAAAACACACCTAAAACACCAAGAAACTAATTTATTAACCTAATAAACCCAAAAAAGGTCCAAACCATGGAATCAAAATTGTAAAAAATATTTCATCCTTGACCTAGATAGAGTTTTTTAGGACTATGAGGCTCCCTTCACCTAGAAAAATTTATTGATATCAATTTTAACTTGTTTGATGGTTGCAATCATCACCGATAAAAGAGTTTTTTTTATCTTTCTCGGAATCAAACGACTCCTCACTCTCTTCTTGTAAAAAAAGATTAAAAATGATTACAGTGAGATTTTGTACTAAAATTTATTTTTCTAAACTTAAAAGGAGTAGCCTTCTAATGAAAAGAAAAAAAAGATAAATGACTAAAATATACTTTTCAAATAACTTTCAAAGTTATCATTTATGTTACTTTTGATGTTTACTTCAGTCATTTGACATGCAAATCAACACTTTTTCCTAAAAAACAATGTAATTGAGTGTTAATTTGATTTCAAAAGAGTTAAATTGTAAAAAATAAAAGTTTAAAAATCAAAATAAAAATTAAAAAATATCATTATTTTAATTCATAGTGATTTATAAAAAAATAAATAATATTTTTTACTACAATAAAATCACTATATTTTTTAGTTTTTTTTTAATTTGCTGGTATTTAAAATAAAGTTTAGTTGCTGATAGGATATAATCATGTAGCTGTCTGGAGCTAAAAACTATGTACTCATATTAGTACTGTAGGCATAGCATATTTGTCTTGACATGTATATGATTGATCTTCACTGCCACTGCAGATCGACAATGTCGGTCTTGAAAGAAATGTGAAGGGATCTAAACAAAATAATTGAAGTTTCCTTCTGAGCTGTTTAAAAGTATCTCCAATAGTAGATTCTGTTAAATTGGCAACATAATTTTTATAGTGCAAATATAGTTTTTTTTTTCAACGTGTACTTTAATGGTAAAAAAACATTTTAGAAGAGTTATTTATATTTTAGTATATTTAATATACAATTATTTTAATAATTTAATATAATTCAGTTGATTTATTGAGGTTAAAAACAAATTAAACAATTTTTAATTAATTTAATATTAAAAAATAAAATTAAAAAATAATCAATTAAAAAAATAAATTAAATCAATATACGTGAATTCATAATGAATTATAACATCACAATAATTTTATAAAAAACAAGTCATATGTACACTACTTTAAAAATAAATAAAAAAAAGATATTATTATTTTTAACTTTCCAGTCAGCATGAGTACTGGGTTCAGTACTAGCTCATGATGGAGCGCAGCATGGAATCTTGAACTCCCTTTTTGATCTACCCCCGGTAAAAAGTCCAAACACAGCTTTGAAACGCAACCCTCTTGGGGGGATGAATCATGCAAGACTGAGGGAAACTTCTTGCGAAAGTTATCCTTCGCATAGACTAACTTCTACCGTTGCAATCAATCAGCACAGGGGGCAGACAAAAAGTGAGCAGGGACCTCCATTTGATGCTGTACTACCACTGTATGTGGGCGAGGCTCCGTAGACATATTATTAGCTAGAAATTTGGAAGATATAATTTTCTTGTTTAGGAACAAAGACTCCCTACCTCACTCTGAGAATAAGTGGTCTTTTCAGAAAATCAATGACAAAAACAAACTATAACTCATAAGTTTTTTCATAGCGACAAATAATTTAGGATAGAATTTTTTTTAAAACTCTTACCATCTCTAAGGGTTTTTTTTTTTTTAAAAAAAAATTTAACTAATACCTAACTACAAAAACTAGAAAAGGATAGAATTTTATTCGACTTCTTCATTTGAAATGTTATTTATTGTAATAGTTTTTTTATTTTAATTTTATCTTTCAATGTTAGATTTATTAAAAATTAAATTTAGCTTTTTTAATTTGATTTTTATAAAATTATTCTAGTTTTATGACTCGGACTATAAGTTTAACGAGTTGGGTCAGTTAACTTGAGTTTACTATAATTATTTTTTTTGTCATTTTTAATAGATTTTTCAATTTTAATTACATTCTTTAGCATTAAGTTTTTTTGAAGATTTAACTTTTTAATTTTTTAATTTTTTTTTATAAAATTATCTCAATCTCATGACATGAACCGCATGTTTGACTAGTTAACTTCGTTGACTTAAGATTTTTTCTCATTTTTCTAATTGATTTTTTTCTTCTAAATTTTATTTTTTTAACATTTTGTTTTTTGATTTTTTTCTTCTAAATTTTATTTTTCAACATTTTGTTCATTGAGAATTAAACTTTATAATTTATTTTAGTTTATTTTTTACGAGATTGTTATTGTTTCATAACTCGGGTCATAAATTTGACAAGTTAACCCAAGTTTATTTGAGTTTTTTTTTGTATGATTTTCTTAATTGATTTTTTTTAATTTTTTTTATATTGAGTTGATTGAGAATTAAATTTTATTATTTATTTTAATTTATTTTTTTGTTGGATTATCACAATATCATAACCCAGGTAGTTGATTTGATAGATTAACTTAGTTGACTCAGGTTATTTTTTATCTGTTTTTTAATTGATAAAAATTATGGGGATAAAATTGATTAAAAAAATGAAATTGACAAAAAAAATAAACCTTTCAAGATAACTTTTTATTTAATTTGAATTTAAAATTATATGATCTAGTAGACTTGAGCTATCTAAAAGGAAGTTGGATAATTGTTAAAATAAATTCATTGTGCATCCGGGTTTGAACTTTATTATGCACGCCTGTCATCTCCGTGGTGCTTTATATGTTTAATGGGCTTGCAGGATAATAAATTCATTGTGCATCCGGGTTTGAATATCATTGTGCACGCCTGTCATTTCCGTGGTGCTTTACATGTTCATTGGGCTTGCAGGATGTTTAGTGGGTCGTGAGATTAGTCATAGTGCGCGCAAGCTGGCTCGGACATCCATGTAAATAAAAAAAATTAAAAAAAAAATCTGAAAGAAAAAATAAAAAACTGAATTAAAAAATAAAAAAAGAAGAAGAAGAAGAAAGCTTTAGTATACATGAACAATGAAGTTCCGTAATTCAGTTGATTTAGTCCGTTCAAGGCCAACTTTAATGATTATTTTAGAAAATTACCATAATAAAAAAAGAAAAAAGAAAAAAGAAAAAAGAAATTAAAAAGAGAAAGGGTTGAATTGGAAAAATGAAAATAATAAATAGTGAAGCTACATGATGTTTTTCAAGTTTTTTAATTGTACAAGGTAATTTCCACTCGCACCGCTTTTATCCCATCTTGAGCATGGAAAAGGGTGTCTTTTCCGAGGATATATCTCTCCTTTAGCTTCAAGTAGTCTATCCTCGTTCACAAATCCAAGTTTGCGATCATGTTTTCCGGCAAAGAATTTCCTTCTTCCTCATCATTCTTCGCTGCCTATGCCTCCATGGCTGGTTCAATAATGATGGCTCAATCCATCGCCAATCAACTAAGCCATCTCATACCCCACCATGTCAGAAACTACCTTGTATCAACTCTTCGTTACTTCTTTAAGCCTCAATCTCCTATTCTTACCTTAGTCATTGAAGAATCCACAGGAATTGCTCGAAACCAAGTCTATGATGCATCCGAGACTTACTTGTGCACTAAGGTGAGTCCCAATACAAAAAGGCTCAAAATTAGCAAAACCCCAACGGAGAAGAATTTGACGATCAAGCTTGAAAAGGGTGAGAAAATCGTTGATAATTATGAAGGGGTTGAGCTTCAGTGGAGATTAGTATTTGCAGAAGCTGAAAATAATGATTCCCACAATCCCTTTAAACCAAGGAATGTTGAGAAACGATGGTTCGAGCTAAGCTTCCACAGGGATCATAAGGAGCCAATACTGGGGTCTTACATCCCTTATGTTCTTGAAAAGGCAAAATCCATAAAAGAAGAAGTAAGAGTCTTGAAGATGCACACTCTTAACAATTCAACAGGCTATGGAGGAATCAAATGGGAGTCCATAAATCTTGAACATCCAGCAACATTTGAGACTTTGGCTATGGAGCCAGACCTGAAAAATATTGTTATAGAGGATTTGAATAGATTTGTTAAGAGAAAGGATTTTTATAAGAGAGTAGGGAGGGCTTGGAAACGTGGGTACTTACTATACGGGCCACCAGGGACTGGCAAATCAAGCTTGGTTGCTGCCATGGCTAATCACTTAAAGTTTGATGTGTATGATTTGCAGCTTGCAAATATAATGCGGGATTCTGACCTGAGAAGATTATTCCTGGCAACTGGGAATAGATCGATACTTGTGATTGAAGATATTGATTGTAGTCTGGATTTGCCTGATCGAAGACAGGTTTCTAAAGATGGAGATGGTCGAAAACAGCACGACGTGCAGGTAACAAATGCTGCTGCTAGATTTTATTTGTTTTTTTACTTGATTTTCGACGATTGTTAGGTAGCTAGGCATATTATTCACTGTTTGTTTCTCTCTCTTTTTACCGACCAGTAAGTTAATTGTTTTGCTCATTTTTCCCCAAGCCCACCACTGCCCAAACATTACGGGCCCACTACTACCACCTCCCCAAAGATCAGTTGATCATCCTTCCACCATCAGCTCCTGCACTACAAAAAAGATGTTAGATTTCTTACTCCCGAAGATTCGATTAGTATTTTGCTTACGGTGGAAAAACTTGGAGTGTCCGAACGATGATAGGGACAAATTATATTATGTGCTAAATGAAATGTATCCGCATAGTCACCCAGAGGCCCTCATCTCTTCTACTAGAACCATCGCTATCAAAAATCCTGGTAGATCCACTTTTTTCTCATGTGGGGAACTCTCTTTTTATTATCAGTGGATGGGTAAAGTCATCTTGATGATTGATGGCTGACATAGAAAGGCCTTTGTATTTGCCAAGAACTCGCCCTACATATATTTTACCTTTTCCGGTCAAGTCTCTGCATTATTGTATTATACGTCCAAAACATGCATCCACTGAAAAGCATTTTAGATGGTCATCATGACAAGACATGTAGGAAAAGATGGATTGGCATATTATAATTGTTAAGCCAAGCACGCAATGGAGTCTGCAATTGGCTTAAGATTCTCTCCTCTCTCGTTTGTCACTAGGATGCTGGCACAAGTCTTGATCAGTCTTGTATATGCATGCGTTTCTCTTAGCACCATGAATTATTATTTTTAAAAGACAATATTATTTTGTTCGACAGTATTATCCATGAACTCCATTTCTTTCCAAGCGAGAGAGATTTAAAAGTAGCAACTAAAGCTTCCAAAGATTACGAAGTAATGACAGTGAGAAAGCTTTCCAAGTCCAGCATACACCCATTTCATTACTCTGGAGCAGACCTTGCTCTAAACTAAAACAGAAAGATTCAGAGACTAGCACTATCGACGCTACATTTTAGATCCCTATACTACATTGAAATGAGCAATCGATCAAATTCACTTGGATAATCATCAATTAATATTGGTGCAGTAAACCATCTCTTTAGATTAACGTGTGGGTGTCCAGACTAGCTTGCACGTACCACGACTAATCCCACGGGCCCTGAAGTGCAGTAAACCATCTCTTTGTTGATAACGGTGGTGGTTCAATCCTAATCTAATTATCTGTGTTTTATACAGTTGACACTGTCCGGCTTACTTAACTTCATAGATGGATTATGGTCTAGTTGCGGGGATGAAAGAATCATCATATTTACCACCAACCATAAAGATAGGCTAGACCCTGCTCTGTTGCGTCCGGGACGCATGGACATGCACATTCACATGTCCTACTGCACAACTCATGGGTTTAGAGTGCTGGCCTCCAATTACCTGGGCATTAATGGTTATCATACACTCTTTGGAGAAATCGAGGACCTGATTAAAACTACAGAGGTCACCCCTGCACAATTGGCTGAGGAGCTAATGAAGAGTGAAGATTCTAATATTGCTCTTGAAGGGGTTGTGAAACTACTGAAGAGGAAGAAACTAGAAGGCGATGAACTCTTCGATGAAGGTGCTAAAAAGGTTGGGATTCAAGAAGCAAAAAAGCAGAAAGTTGAGAACAAGCGTAGAGTATCTGTTAGAATTAATAGCGGAAGGAAGACCAACAAGAGAAGATGTTCCTAATCTGTTATTGCAAGAGAAGATGCTATCGGCTAGGTTGATGAATGTTTCAGGCTGAAGGAAATTCCCACTCCGAAACTATAACAGAAACTTTTATTGCTTTGTAGCCTAAAAAACTATTAGTACAAATGGGAATCCTGTTTCAAAGTTTGATCGCAATAACTAAAAGGGCTGTTTGATTGTTTGTTAATGTAGAAGATTCTGCTTGCTTTTAAGAAATTTTGTGATTTTAAAAAAATATGTTTATATATATATATATATATATAGTTAAAACTGATATAAAACGGATTTTTATATGCAAAATAAATGAAAAACAATTCTTTATAAATAAAAAACATGTTACAGCTTCTATAAAATCAAGTTTGGAAACGTACTTATGTATTAATTATGTATTGCTAGTCTATTCTCAATAAAACTCACTTGTGTGAATGAGTGTTTTTAAAAATATATTAATGGTTGTTTTTTAAAGTATTTTTTATTTTAAAATATATTAAAATAATAATTTTTTTATTTTTTAAAAATTATTTTTAATATCAATATATCAAAATAATTTAAAAATATTTAAAAAAATATTAATCTGAAATAAAGAAAAAAATTTATATTTATGCTAGGTAAGAACATGAGGAAACATAGTTTTTTTAAATGTAGAAAAATATATAGATTTTAAAGAATTATTTGATATTGTCATTAACTTTCAAAACACAATTATATTTAAATTTTTTTTATAAAGATAAATTTTTCTATTAATATATTTCTTATTTGTCTTAATTAATGCTATATTTTTAGTTGAAATCATTATTTATATTAAAAAAATATTTTATAATTGTTAAAGTAAGTTAAAACAAATATCAAAATAGTATTTCCATTGAAATCTAGAAATTTCATATTTATAAATTTACGTTCAAAATACATTTAAAATTTTTTAATAATAAAACATTGATTTAAATCAAATTTTCATGAATAATTTACTATTATTATTTTCATATTAGATACATGATGATAAAAAAAATTACTAAAATTCAAATAAAAATTGATAATAATATTTAGAATAAATAAATCTAGTAAAATTTTATTGGACGGTAAAAAACAAGGAAAAAACTTTAAAAAGAAGGGAGAAGGGCCAGAATAGCACTTGACCACAAACGCGCGCGCTAGAAGCCAAGAGCTCGTGTGCCTGGCCCTGATTTAATTTGATTGAAACAAAAACAAAACAAAAAAAAAAAACAAAGTTAAAGACGACAGGTCATCTTCAAAAATTAAATGTTGTTATGAGGTCCCGAACGCGCGGCATTTTATGACGCCGCGCGTGTCTATGGTAAATGAATCACAACAATATCAATTAAAATGCTTCACTATTTATATAAACAGTAAATCTGGTAATTTAACTGCAAGCAATCGATCTCCTCCCTCTCTCTTAGTGTTGTCTCGTTCAAGGGAAACAAAACGCACCACCAACAGGCACAAAAAGGAAACCAAAAAGATAAAAGGAAAAACTTCATTTATCAATGTAATAATTAGCAGTGATTTTTGCAGTTTCTTTTCCAACAAGTAAAAATAGCTTAATTAATTAGAATATAAATTTGTTATTTATAAATTAACAATTTTAATTTTATAAATCTTAAAATTATTAAAGATTTATATAACTGTTAATTTAAAATTTATAAAATTAATTAAAATATGCATGAACTTACCTGAAATCTACATTAATAAAAAAAATATTATTATTATATATCAATTAAGTTGTGCCAGAGTGGTTTCAAGCATACGTGGTGTCAATGGTTACTAGTTTTTTCTTTGTTAAAAAACATGATCTATCCTATGTTTCTCTAATCATTGACTTGCCGATGATGTCAAGTTTGATTAGGATGAAGGAGACGGTGACAAAAGGTTTAGTAGCGGAGGTTTCATGGAAATTTGTTCATCGAGACGGTGAAACTATCATCAATGGCAACAGTTATTATGAATTAAAGTTTGAAGAGGAATATTCGGAAATAATCATGAACAAGTATTTAAGAGAAACATGATGCTTATTTACAAGGACAAAGGGAGTTGCCGATGTACACGAGAAAGATGGGTGGTGGTCGGAGTAGAATATTTTTTAATCATCCTTGACATCCTTGCCCCTTCTATAGGCTTGTCATCGACTGCGAGAAGGCCATCTAAGTATAAGTTGGAAGCTATTTTTTAAAATATTTTTTTTTATTTAAAATTTATTAAAAAGTTATTTATTTTTTAAAATATTTTTTTTATTTAAAATTTATTAAAAAATTATTTTTTTAAAAAAAAATTATGTTTTATATCAGCTAATTCAAAAAAATTGATAATAACATGAAATATATTTAAGATTAGATTAAATATGTTATAATGTACTTAGATCATATTTTTTTGAAAAATATTCTTCAACATAAATTCTATAACATGTAATTGATGAATAAAAAAATAATCTTGAAAAAATCATTGCTTGATGGAATTCCCAAACCTAAACTAAAATCAGATACCAAAATTGAAAGATCATAAGCTTGTTTTATTAAATTTATATAACGGTGCTTTGAAAGGTAAAAATTACGGCCATAGGACACCAAAGTTTTTAGAATAAAGAGGAACTAGACAATGGAAGCTTGATGTTAAAACATGCCTGGTTTCTTCATAATTATCTTTAACTTTTTTTTTTAAATTGAAAAAAATTAATTGTAATTATGATTAATTTGTATTAATTCCTTGTCTCAATCTTTAGCCTCCTTGTAGACAGTGAGTGAGGGCTTTTATTTTGCAACAAAAGGGAGAAACCATTTGCTCTCTCCTCTTTCTTTGTTTTCATTAATTGTTCTTCCAACTCTAACTTTAAGTTTGTAAGTCTTGATTAAAATACATTCTCATACTAAGATTTAAATTGTTGTTATCTACTTTTTATCCCATAAAAAATCAAGAAAAAAAATAAAATCTAAAAAAACAAGAGGATTTACTTGAAGAAAGTGTTGAAGATTGTCCAAGTTAACAGTGAAAGACTAAAATGACAAGTAGAAAAGCTGAAGAACCAAAATGCATATGATTGATAAAATTAACAAACCAATTTTGATTGACAAATAGACTATTTAGTGAAAATATTTTTATTTGGGACAAAAAAATATAAATTTGGATAAGGAAGGATTCAATGAGAATTTTGAAAGGCTTAATTAAGTATATATTGAGTAATTGCAAGAAAAAATTGATATTTAAAGTCAATTTAGGCTTTAATTAAAAGAAATTAAAAGAAATTAAATTCTAAAGGTTGATTTGCAATTTTAAAAAGTTAATTTGGTCATATCAAGAGCTTGATTATATAAATATTGAAGTATGATGGACAATTAGAAATTTGATTGAAAAAATCTTAAATCAAAAAACAAACTAAAAAAATATGTGATTGTAGAAGTTGAAATTGATCAAGTCATTGGCTAAATTAAGTAGCACTTTTAGGTGAATGAAAGTGATATTTCCAATCACTTCTAGAGCTGTAACTACCACCATTCAATTGAAAAACACTCAATTTGCAAAGATAAATTATTACCATCAAATATTTACATTTTATTTTCTTCAACGAACTCAATAACATCTTGTTTCTGATTAACCATCACTGCATTTTCAGATTCTAAGTTGATCAGGTTGACAATTTCATATTAATGAACATAAAACTACAAATCTTCAAATTAAGAAAGGTTGGATCCAAATAAAAGATGTGTACTTTCTCTACTAATATCAAATGGTCTTCAACAATGATGACGTCAGAATTGCTCTGATGAAGGCTCAAAAGTAATTTACTCAATCATCTATGATTGTGATACTCATTTTACAAAAGCACTAACCTTTTTTGTGTATTTACTTTTTAATCCTTCTTATTAGGTTCTTATTAAGGGTTGATCATATTTATCTCAAGATCAAAAACTTAGAAACAAGCTCAATAGTCTTTATGTCTGGAAAAATTACCAAAACCTCCAAAAATTAAATTTGTTGCAAAATCACTATTGAAAAACCAACATATGTACAAAGCTCAAAACTGTAAAATGTACTCCAAAACCCTCTAATTTTGATCAAAGAGTTAAGCTTTCATCAATTTATATTTGAATTCATCATAAACCCTAGCAAAATCTTATAAATACCCCCTAAAAAATTAGAGGAGAGAGGGGAAAAAAAGAAAGAAAAGGTTGATAAATGAACTGTAAGTGTGAAAGTTTAAGAACCTAGCACAATGATTTCTTTAGCTTTCATGGGTAACAAGCTTGTGAAATTAATACTTTACAAGGAAAGTAAAAAAGGTAGCAGCTACTCTAAGGGTTCAAAAATATACTTTCTAGGCTAAAAGTGAAGTTTATATGGCTTGCTTGAGTGTGTTTTTTTATTATTATTATTATCATTTGATTTGTATTTATGTTTATAAATATGGTGATGAGATTTAGAATGCCTAGCAAATAGTGTTATGGTTGCTCCTTTTGTTATTATGATAATTTGATTATGTTTTTTGGAGCTTTTTTTTATAATGTTTTAAATGTGATAAAAATCTTTTATTATTATATATATATGTTGTTTTAATTTAACTTATGCAATTGCATGCTGAAAAAATAATATTTATCTTAGATTTGTTAGGTTTATTCATGACCAAAATGAGCCTATAAAAAATAATTTTAAATTCATATTGTATGAATGACACGACTAAAAGGTTGATGTCTTCTCCCAAGTGCAGGAGTGTCGAAGTAATAAATAACTCGACAAGACCGGGGTCGAACCACATGGAGGTTAATTGTACAAATTATAAATAACAATAATACAATAACAATAATAATAACAATAATACAATAACAATAACAACAACAACAACAACAACAACAACAACAACAACAACAAGTGTTATACAACATAAATCAAGATTAGTCATTTAACAAGCAAAGTATTAAAGAGTGAACAAGATAGCAAATATAAAACATGTTAGTATCAAACATTAAAGTCCATATTAAGTTTACATTATACTTATTCTTACACCATTAGTGTAACCTTTTCACCTTGACATAATTAACTTAGCTAGACATAATGAAAGAAAGCAAAATAGATAAACAAAATAAGAACATAAAAGTTAACTAAGTAAAGGAAAGGAAATGAAAGGCATAAACTTAATATTAATGAAAACAAAGCATAAAAAATACAAAGAGAGAAAGGAAGAGCATGATCTTGATCTGAACACCAAGATGCCTAAATGCATGGCAAATGCCTCCTTTTATAGGCCAAAAATGGGAACTATTGATTTGATGACTAATTGATAAGTGGGTGACCAACTTTTGACTTGGTGACAATCCTTATCTTCTCTTGTCTGCCCAAAACGTCATTGATAACGTCAAAATTGGAGCCAGTTGCAAACATGAAAGTTGTAGGCAATTGTCTCAGCTTTCTTGTGTAAAACATTCAGCTCATTTGGACTTCTAGAACTCCAGATATGGCCAAAATACCGAACAGTGCTCGGGCTGGAAGACAGATTCGGGCTTCTTTGTTGTTGCTACTATTTGGACTTGATAATGGCCTTTTTAGATCTTGGGCTCCATATGAAAGTTGTAGGCCTATGTCTTACCTTTCCATCCATATAAATTGGACCTAAATCTGAGATATATAGCTCTAGATATGACCCAATTACCGAACAGTGTTCCGGTTTGGATTGCACCGACATCTCTTTTCTAAGTTTGACCATCTCTTTGCCTTTGCAATTTAAGTTCTTAAAGTCATCAATCAATCCTTTCATTTATGTGATAGGCCTGCATTTAAAATGAATATTTACCATAAATTAAAGGTATCTTATATTATTAGATATGTTATTATAAAACATGCTTTAGTTAAGGAGTTATTGATACTTCAAGTGCAAAATGATGATATAAAACCATGATAAGAATACACTTTTAAGTACTAATCAATGAACATGTAGGCTATTTTAAGTTGATAATTTTTAGATTTGGAACATCTTGCATAATCTAGATGATCTGATATGGTTTCTTGGTTCTTTTGATTCAAATATGCTTGGTTATAATAATATGGTTTGTTACAACTTAAAAAGCATATTTTAGAGGCCTAAAATGCTAATTTTGGATTTGATAATGGTTGGTTCTATATTTGGGCATTTTTTAGGTTCTAAGACAATGTATTATTTTCTTGGAAAAAAACATTGCCTTAGTCCCATGATTTGGATCTATTTTGGTCCAATTCTTTGTACAAAATCCTTCAAGCGAATTTATTAGTTAATAATTTAGGTTTTATTTACATCAATAACATATTTTCAATTGATTTTAATTATTGAGTTTTGGTTTTGAATCAAAATCTATTTTGATAAAATCATGGTTTTTGATTGATAATTGAAATGCATGAAAATTAAATTGTTGATTCTTGCATGATTTCTAACATGTTTCTATCCTTGGTTTGTCTATATCTGGTTTGATTTGAAATTTGTGTTGTTAGTTCATATTGAATGTTCTTTATTTTTTGGGGTCTTAATCTATTTTAACAAAAAAAAATTGAGTTTTTGTGTGATTTTAAGTTTGATTTTATTCTAGATTTTAGTTTAGGTTCCAGTTTATTTTGTGGGTCAAACTAATGGATTTTGATTTGGTTTATGATTGAACTAAAACTTTTGGGTCAACTTGGTCAGGTCAAAAGTTGAGACCTTGTTTGATTGATAATATTTTTACTAAAAGTTTTCGATGGCTTAAGGGTGTGTTTAACAAACACTCCTTAAACCTATTATAATAGTTTTGGTTTTATGAGAAAATAAGTTTTTGTTAAACATGATCTTAAATTTTTTTTTTGCATACAGTCCAATTCTTATATTTTTTTTTTTTTTGCATACAGTCCAATTCTTACAAAAAAAAATTACATGTTATTCATAAAAAAAAATTAGCATTATTTTAGAAAAATTTATTAATAAAATGCTTTTATTTTCTAGAATAGATGAATCATGTTAAAGCACCTACATGGATTCTTTTTATAAGATTTTATTTAGATATATGAGTATATGTAAACAAAAACATTATTAACATATGCTAGAATAAATAATTTTAATAACATATATGCACAAAAAATTATTAATATATAAACATATCATTAATAATAACTAAATAAGTTATAAAATAATGAAAACAAATATTTTCAAGCCATAAAATAATGAAAATAAATATTTTCAAGCCATACATCCATGTATATAGCAAATAAATTTTTGCAACACTATGAAAAATCTGGGCTTCTATATGTAATTACAATTTTATCATTACTTGTGGTGTGTTTTGAATTATATATGGTTTAAATATTACAAAAATCATAACCTAATGGTTTTTTTTTTAATATTATCCAAATACTAACCAAAGTAGCTTTTTCACCTTAATGACCTACTCATTTTGTTCGGATCAAATAGTTATCTATTGGATTTGGATACCAGTTCCATCCCCTGGATGAAAGGACATAACTGAAACATATTTGGTATTTTTTAGATCTTTCTTAAGAAAATAAAGTAGAACGAGATGCGAATGAAAATAAAAAAATATAAAAAAATAACAAAGTATCAAATTAGAATGCAGTATAAATGAAATAAATATTCCATGTCCTTCCATGAAATTTCCAAAAAATTAAGAACTCGTATAGTGACTTCATCAATTGGATCATCTTGGTCTCCAGGGACCATGGTAGAATTGTTGGCACATTCTATAAATAAACTGTTTAAAATAGAAATAAATAAAGAATTGGTTTCGAGATGTTAAAACAATATCTTTAAAGTATTTATTTATTTCATATATATATATAAAAATTATAATACAACTAAATCCTTTGAATCTTTAAAAAAATAAAAAAAATACAAAGGGAAGAAAATATGTTATATAGGCACACTAGCAATCATAAATGTTAAAATTAATTATGAAAATCAAATAAATTAATTCAAAAAACAAATTAATTTCACTAAAAAATTAAGTTCCAAGTAACTAAGTCCCAAGTGTTATCTTGTTATTTTTTAATATTACAAATATCCATATAATAATATTAGAAAGTCAACTAGAAGACTTTATCCATTATGGCTTTCACTTAACTTACTATATAATAAAAACTTATATTTATAAATACTTAGAAAATAATGTTTTTTTTTTAATATGGGATAGATGTCTTTTCTATTCTTTATTTTTTTTTACAAATTACACCAAACACATTATAGAATGCAAATTAGAGTCCAACGCATTATAATAATAAACTAGCCAAATTTATTAATTAAGAAATAAAAAGATAATATTTATAAAATGAATTTAGAACTATATTAACAGCCACGCTAATTAAAGTTTAATGTGGAAAGTTACTTTTATTAAATAGTGATTTAATGCAATTAAAGTTTAAAGCTTCAAGAAGATTATGAGAAATAATGAAAGGAGAATTTGCAAGCATAATGCTGTAAAAATATGGGCTCAGGTGTTATTTTACATGAAGTGAAAGATTGGTGTTTATAGAAAAAATAGCTGAAGTGTTAGACCGTAGTTACTCACACAAAAGAAACAGAGATATAAAGATAATAATTAAAGTTATGTTGCCGTATCACAAGCAATATCTATCTGAAGCTCCCCTACGTACCATTATACATGTTAATTATACACATACATACATACATATATGTATGTATGTATGTGTGTGTGTGTCTATATATATATAGGATTAAAATTCATGCATATCACAATCCACATTAATTGAACCATAAACACCATGTTATTTTCCTAAAAATAATAAATATTATGCATGCAATCACCACATTTTTCTCCCCTTTGGCACGTCAAAAGGGAAGGCATCAAATAACTAATAGATCCACTAACCAAAAAGCACATAAGTTCAAATGAAAATTAATTGGAACGTTCAATAAAAGCACATGAAATGATGGCATGATTTGTATATAATGAGGAGGCCTTATCTTTCTGATGCCCAATTCTTTCTGATTTTACTTGTCACAAGATGCAATGCTCTCCACCTTTAGGAGTAGAGGGATTTCTCCGGTAGCAACAATGCTTGAAAGCTTGAAACTGATTTGGAAGGAAATGGAAACTCAAGTGTTCTCGCTTAACCGCGTGGAAATAGGAACCACCAAGTGGCTAGAATTTGTGGTCATGGGAATTGTTGATGGAGTAGCTAGAGAGTTCGAGGCAATTGCATGGAACAAAACTTTGCTTATACTTGTTAAGTTGACCCAGAAGGCCTTTCACATTGGCGGTGACATCATATATTACTTCAGTACCCTTGTCTTAAGAATCACTTTATAAGAGGATGCTCTAGGGCTGTTGTTTTTGTGCTTCTTTGCCTTCTCTACTCGTTTAGCTCTGGATTAGGTAAGACCACAATTGCTCAAATGGTCTTCAATGATAGAGAAATAGAGGACAGGTTTGAGAGAAGAATGTGGATATCTGTTTCTCAATCATTTGATGAAGAACAAATCATGAGAAGTATGCTGAGAACCTTGGGAGATGCAAGTGTAGGAGATGATCGAGGTGAATTGTTGAGGAAAATAAACCAGTACCTTTTAGGTAAGAGGTACTTGATTGTGATGGATGATGTATGGAGTTTAGCTGGCAATTGGTGGAGCAGAATCTCCGAAGGGTTGCCCAAGGGTAATGGAAGTAGTGTTATCATCACTACAAGGTTCGTGGAAGTCTTAAGAAAGATGGAAGTGAGTGAAGCCAGGATGCATCAGCCCAATATCCTCAACGACAATAATAGCTGGTTGCTATTTCGTAAGATAGCATTTGCAGCAAGTGGAGGTGAGTGCACAAAACCTGAGCTAGAAAAGATTGGTAAGGAGATTGTGCAAAAGTGTAATGGTCTTCCCTTAGCAATCAAAGCAATTGGAGGAATGTTGCTCTATAAATCACATTATCATGAGTGGAGACGAATTGCAGACAACTTTCGAGATGAATTAGGAGAAAATGATGACACGGTAATGCCCTCACTTCAATTGAGTTATGATGAGCTCCCCCCATACCTGAAGTCTTGCTTCTTGAGTTTCTCTCTATATCCAGAGGATTGTGTTGTGACAAAAGAGCAATTGGTACATTGGTGGATTGGAGAGGGATTTGTACCGCTAAGAAGTGGAAGACCATCGACTGAAGCTGGGGAAGATTGTTTCTCAGGGTTAACAAATCGATGTTTGGTAGAAGTTGTTGAAAAGACTTACAATGGAACTATCCTCACCTGCAAGATTCATGATATGGTTCGTGAATTGGTTATCAAAATGGCTGAAAATAATGCATTCTTTAAAGATAATGGTAGAGGCTGCCACCATTTTGGAATTGACACCAAAATGGATCCAAAGCAACTTGTTGCCAATCACAAGTTCCGAGCATTATTGTCCACGACCAAGACTGGTGAAGTGAACAAGATATCATCAAGCATTGCAAACAAGTTCAGTGAGTGCAAATACTTGCGAGTCTTAGATCTTCACAAATCAATTTTCGAAATGTCTCTCACAAGTCTATTATCTGATATTGGTTTCCTTCAGCATTTGGCATACCTTAGCTTAAGCAACACCCATCCTTTGACTCAACTCCCACCTTCACTTGAGAACCTTAAAAACCTTGAGATTTTGAACTTGAGTTTTAGTCAAAATCTGAAAGTATTGCCTCCTTATCTCACAAAATTCAAGAAACTCAGGGTCTTAGATGTTAGTCACTGTGGCTCACTTGAATACTTACCTAAAGGCTTAGGAAGGCTTTCAAATCTTGAAGTTCTTTTGGGATTTAGACCTGCCAGAGCAAGCCAGTTAGAAGGATGTCGGATTGCAGAGTTGAGAAATTTGAGTCGACTTAGGAAACTTGGTCTGCACCTAGTTTGGGATGATGAGATTGGAGATAGTGAGGTCAGTGCTTTGGTAAACCTTCAACAAATTCAATTCCTAACAGTAAGTTGCTTTCATAGCCATGGTAGTGGTCTTGTAGATAAACTGGATAAACTCTACCCTCCACCGGAGCTCCATGAGCTCTGTCTCCAATTTTATCCGGGGAAGCCAAGTCCTGCCTGGCTCAATCCCATTTCACTTCATATGTTAAGATATCTCTGGATATCGTCTGGAAATCTGGCTAGGATGCATGAAGCCTTTTTTGGAGAGAATAATAGTGCATGGAAAATTGAGGGATTGGTGTTGGAATCTCTCTCAGATTTAGAAATGGAGTGGGAAATGGTGCAACAAGTGATGCCATCTCTGAAGATTGTAAATGCAAGTTGGTGTCCAAATTTGGTGTCTTTCCCCATTGAAGATGTTGGATTTAGAGGGGGGGTTTGGACAAAGGGTGAACACCGGAGGTAATATTGTAAAATCAATGCAAGTTGTAACAGTACCATGTATCACACTATCGTTTTATGTTTTATCCATGTGAGATTGATTATTCTTGATTTTTCCTGGTAATTCTTTATCCAGTAAAATATAGCCACACTAGCCATTGTGTGTTTCCATCTGTTTCTTCGCGGATAGAACCTTTCTTGCTGTCCAGGTCTGTCAGCACATTGATTTCCTGGTTGTATTTGATGTATCTGCCTTAAAAATTACCATTTCTTTCTGTCCTCTCTTTTAAAACTCATGAATACTCTCAGACTGTTCTTACATTTGAATAGGGAATTCAAACAGATGTTAACAGTGCGAATTGTATGCTAGGGATAGCTCCTTTAGTTCTACCCAGAAACTTGTTTAAAAGATCGCGTTTGATTTCCTGTTGGTTTGAAGCTGCTGCCGAATGAAAAATCCTATGCTATCAATTAATTCCAAAAAAAAAAAATACGTAAAAAAAATAATAATTCTAACCTGCTAGAGTGATCGCTCTGGGTACTTCTGATACTTGGAACTCTGAAGAGGGATGTTTACTTGTGGTTTCTGTCGAAAATCTGATTATTTTTGGGTTGTATACAACTTTATGCCCATTAAAACCCAACTGAACAGTCACCCACTGAGTTCTGCCCTTTGGTTTCGGTTTTTGAATCTTCCTATTTTGCTTTTGTTACTTGCCTGTGAAGGATTTGCTATCAATGAGAGCACTGCTGTGACGTTTGCACTGCACTTTCAGATTTTCAGTTATTTGACTCCTGCAATCGTCTCCCAGACTGTATCTACTTTTGCTGTTGTGGACTGTCGTTGTTTCTTGTGTCACATCCACTTCATTGATTGGGCTGAGGAGATCTTTCGCACTCTCGAGCTGCTGAGAATTTCTTCTTGTGGTAGAATTTCAATCTTGCCATTCATAATGGAGAGATTTTCAATCTTGCAGCAGCTCCTTGCTACGGTTGCCATTGTCTTCTTGGGTTTTGGGGATTGCAGGATTGTGCTTCAGGCTCCCAGTACAATCATGTACTTTCTCCCATTTCTCCTCTGCTGTGCGTCTCTCCGAGTTGCTGTAATATTATTGCAATCTCAGCTGCCTGTGACTTGGTATTCTTCTACAAATCTTTTACGAGATTATAATAATAACCTCTATAAAAAAAAATTAAAACAAGTTATGACATTCAAATCTTAATAATTCAATGTCAAAAGATATCAATGAAAAAATAATTAAAAAAACCTTAAAAAAACTGAATTTAAATTAAGTTAATATTCAGACTTGAGTCAAGAAATTGAGATTACTTTGTAGAAAATAAACACAAAATATTCACAAAGCAAAACTCTCAATTATAAAAAATTTAAAAACAAAACAAATAATAATCAAAATATTTAGAAACAATTCTAGTATAAAAATTAAATGAAAAAAAAATAAATAGGAACTAAATTGAAAAATAAATCAAATTAAAAAAAAGAGATAAAAGAACAACAATAAAAAGGATGAGGATCAAAATTAAATAAAATATAAATGAAATAAAATATTAAGAGACAAAATAAAAAAAATATAAATCAAGAAAATGATAAAAAAAAATTAAAAGAACTAGGATCAAATTGAATTAAAAAAAATAAATAACATAAATGTTCAAGGATGAAATTAAAAAATAAATAAACTTCATAAAACATTAAAATTAATTTAAATAAAAATAAAAATAAAAATAAATACAAACTAGGCGAAACTAGGCGACATAATTGAATTTTAACTAGATTAGGACAAGTTCTGAGATTAAAAGAGAGAAAAGAGATGGAAAAAAAATCAACTTCACTAAACTGACATAAATCTGACAACACATGCCAACCCTATCAGTTGTGCCACCACCGGATGCTTTGGATAACATGACAATTAGATTTTTTGGCGTAGTACTAAGTTACAATCTCTATTCAAAGGGCTTATTGAACATCCACTCACTAGTACAAGGTTTTTTTTATTATTATTATTTTATATTTGTTAATAAATTAAATTTTTAGTCATTCAAATTGAATGTAATTGAAAAACCATAAGGAAAATAAGAATTTGGCCTAGTACATGATTTTTAATTTTTTTTATAAAAAACTTTTCAAAGCAATGGAGTCATTTTATTATGCTAAATAAAAGTAAAAGACTGAAAAGCATCTGGACATCAACTTTAAAAGAATTTTCTTTAAGTGTATTTAAGTAATTTAACTATTTTGAAAAAGAAAAAAAAAGATTAAAATGCTCATGTATGTCAATTTTTTTTATTTAAAGGATAAATAAATTATTTTATTGTGAAAATAAATATGAAAATATTGTTATATCCCCCTTCAATTTTGGTAAAACCAGTTGAAAATTGTGAAATGACCATTTCGCTCCCAAACAACACATTTTGGGTTAATATAATGGAGAACAAAAACATCATTTTACCATGCAACATGAATAATTTTTTCTTTATTATTATCATTTGCTTTTGCTTTGATAATAATGTTTTTGTTTTCAAGAACAACATGATTCCTTGAGTAAAAAATAATGACAATTAAGATAAATATCCATAAATATCATAATAACTTGAATTAATAAGGAAAAGGTATATTTACTTTAATAAAAAAACTCAATTTTTATTCACATTTTTTGTTATGAAATCATTTTTTATTAAAAGCATTGTTTTTAAATAAAAATTATTATAATTGTGAATGAATTTTTTAATAAAAAAGATTAAAAAAATCATGAATGGATCATTTCTACATATTTTTATGAATCAATGTATGACTTATGCCAACATTAACGTAAGTGAACAGTACCGTATGGATGATTAATGTCGTATAAGTGAATAGTAACCGTATACATGAATAACCTTTGTGTATTAACAACACTAATCAGAAAGTTCTGATACCACTGTTAGGATGCTAGCATGCAAATCCGACAAGACAAAAGGTAAGTGACAATTTAAAATGAGAAATGAAACACACAAGAATTTACGTGGTTCATCCAATTGGGCTACGTCTATAGGTAAGTATAGAAAGATTTTACTAAGTAATGTGGGAATACAACTTTTTTCTTATAATAGAAGAACAACAAAAATATTTCTATTATTAGAAGAAAACACCTCACTTACTATCTCACAAATACCTCATAATTTTATGGGATTATTCTTCTTTCATCCTCTTTTTTTTTTCTCTTGTGGTGTGTACAATGCTTGGATGCATTGACTATTTATAGGCAAATATCTATATAAAAGATAAGGACAAGGTAGGTGGCACCAAATTGATACCGAATATTATTGACAAATTAATGCCTAATATTATTAATAAAATATTGTTGATTTTGTCAACAGATGGTTTCACAAAATCTTTCTGCCTGGAAGACTTTTGCTTGAGTGCTTCTTTAACTCTATTTTGACTTCTCTGGTAATGCCATCAAAGATAGCAATGGATTTTGAAGGGGACATGATGCCCTGAAGTTACCCCAGTTGTAATAAAAAAGCCAGCTTGAGTGTAGTTTGCTTATTGCAACGTAGCAAGAAACAGGTGTCACTTCCTGAAGCTGTCTGTCGAGAGGAAGTACTGATATTTTTTGGATTTTTGTAAGGAAATGTGACAGTTAAGAGTGCTGATGGGGCGTAATATTCAATTTTCTGTTATGGAAACGAAGTGGTGGAATTCCACTCTCTCCTCCTAAAAATCTCTTCCTGTCTTGGCAAAGAACAGCTACCGAAAAACAAAAAAACAGACCCACTGGCTATCTATGGCTTATAAGAAATGGTCAAGAAAAACATATTAACAGAAATAACAAGAAGAAGATCAGCATTTGTCATTAAAAATTAACATTAAACAACAAATGCCAATATAGTATTTGTCTACTCTTCCCGCGTCGTGTGCTCCTCGCTGTCTCTCTCCCCGCCAAAATCTCCCCGAATTATTATTTTCTTTCTTTCTATTTGTAGCCCTTTCTCGCAATTTCACTCACCCTTTGCGGAGGTACCCCTCTCTTCCAATCTTCATTTTTCATTTTGTTGAAAGGAAGGATATTGTTTGTTTTGTGTTTGTGATCTTGTTTTTTGTTCTTTCTTGTTTTATGTTATAAGTTGGTTATGTTGGTGAAATGCAGGCATTAATTAGGCTAAGGCTTTCGTTTGGTTGCGGCATCATTTTTTTTATGTAAAAGCACATTCCTCACACCAATGGCAGCTGCAGTTTGTGCACCTTTGACTCCCAACCCAGGTTAGCTGCCTCATTCAATCTTACATTTCAATGTGTTTTTGTCTACTATTTACTTTCCAACAAATTTCAGCCTTACACTTATGATATCCACTCATTCAATGCATGGGATTTTTCAGAAAGTGATTCCGAGAAGAACTCCCTGTGAAATTAGCATTACTCATTCATACATAAATATTCATGCTTGCATACATACATGTACATATACATGTGTGTGTATCAATTCTTGTGTGAATATTGGCAATATTAATGCTACTCTGGTGAAGAAGAAATGGCTGTCATCGATCTATGGATCAGGATTTCATTTTTTTTTCTTAATTTAACGAGTGCTGTTTCTTGTACATTGTTGTCATGTATTGACTGATTTAACAAATTTCTTTATGTTGTGACTTTAAATATCATTTTTTGTGCTATACAGCTAAACTGGATATTTTGCTTGCTACGAGAGTAGGACAATTTCACGCTTTGATATTCTGATGCATCTTGTTAGTTGTGGTTGCTATGTATTTGCAGTGCCAGATATGGAACATACTGGGGATGAGAGGAAGAATAGAATTGAGTCAATAAAAAAGAAAGCAATCAGTGCCTCCAACAAATTCAGGCATTCTTTGACAAGAAAGAGTCGCCGAAGTAGCAAAGTCATGTCTGTTGAAATTGAGGATGTGCACGATTCTGAGGAACTAAAGGCTGTTGATGCTTTCCGTCAAGTGCTGATATTGGAGGAATTGCTTCCATCAAAGCATGATGATTATCATATGATGCTCAGGTTATTGCTTTTCTGGCTCCATGTTCAATGATCTGATTGAATCTTTAATTTCAGATTTTATCCTCAACCATTAAATACATAATTTTTTTATTAGGATCAGTAGATAATATGCAAGTATGCTTGATTAATCTTTAGACTTGTCCTCCAATAATGTAGATTCTTGAAGGCCAGGAAGTTTGATATCGAGAAAACAAAGCAAATGTGGTCTGATATGCTTCAGTGGAGGAAGGAATTTGGTGCTGACACAGTCCTGGAGGTATTGATCATAGAAATGGTTCTTTAAAGGATCATTTATTATCTTCATTTAGCTTATTATCCACCACACAGAGCGTTGACCGAGTCTCATTGCGTTTTTCTCTGTATTTTCCTATTTTTCAGGAGTTTGAATTCCAGGAACTCAATGAAGTCTTGGAATATTATCCCCAAGGGCATCATGGAGTAGATAAAGAAGGAAGACCTGTGTACATTGAGTCATTAGGCAAAGCAGATCCTGCCAAGCTAATGCAAGTCACAAACATGGACCGCTATGTCAAATACCATGTACGAGAGTTTGAGAGAACTTTTGATGCCAAGTTTCCAGCTTGTTCACTAGCAGCAAAGAGGCACATTGATCAAAGTACAACCATCTTGGATGTGCAAGGAGTGGTATGTTTGAACAATAATGACTGATATGGGTATACCAAATAATTTCTATCATCTTTGTAGTAATATGATTAAGATTTTATTTTTCATGTATCTTTCGTATGAAGTTCAGAACATTTTGTGGAAGGGGTAGTTGGGTTCTAGACAAGTGTTAGGGTGATCTTCAAATACGTGTTCCTTTCCCTTCCCGTATTTATAGACCATTGTATGATTACCTAGGAAATATTTATTCACTCCCAGAACTAATAACCACAGGGCCTCAAAAGTTTCACCAAAGCTGCTAGGGATCTCATTACTCGCCTTCAGAAGATTGATGGCGACAATTATCCCGAGGTACTAACCGGTGTGTTTGTCTTAAAACAAGCAATAACTTTTATGTACAAATGACATAATAACTGTGATGTGGTGTAAATTCGTGGCTTCCCGACAGACCTTGAACCGCATGTTCATCATCAATGCCGGTTCTGGATTCAGGATGTTGTGGAATACCGTTAAATCTTTCCTTGACCCTAAGACAACAGCAAAGATCCATGTGAGTGTACAGCATTTCTATTCTGAATTGCAGTTTGATGTGGGAAATTATTTGATTAATGAAAGATATAATTCACCAGGTTCTTGGGAATAAGTATCAGAGCAAGTTGCTTGAGATAATTGATGCCAGGTAAGTTTATAATCGGTTGCTTATGCAACCATCTTTCTCATCTCGGTTTCTAGTCTTCACAATTGTATTTACTCTTTTGTTCAAGTTCTAAGCGGTGTTATGAAATATTCCCGTGTTTATTTTTTGTTCCCACACAATGTGGCGCTTTTCTCGTAGCCTTTTTTTTCCTTTTTTCCCTTTCGATCCCAATGAATGGCTTTTGTATTAGTGAGTTGCCAGAGTTTCTTGGAGGTACTTGCACATGTGCTGACAAAGGAGGCTGTGTGCGTTCTGATAAAGGGCCTTGGAATGACCCAGAGATTCTGAAGGTGATATTCAATTCTTTTTGTGACTTCTTCTCTTTACTACAGTTGAAACGATCATCTCATTTAGTTTATTGTTGAGTTAGTATTCTTTATTGACTCATTGACTTGCAGATGGTTCAAAATGGCGATCACAAATGTGCAAAGAAATGCGGAACTCAATATCCTGATGAAAAAACAATCTGTGAGGATGACCTACGCTGCTCAAAGGTCTAATATTGATTATACATTTCCCATTCCATTACCCTTTTGGTTATGCCTCTTTTGGCATGTATAGGGAGCCACATTATTTCTTTTCTCTGAGCTGTTTCCTTTCTTAATGGCTTGAGTTTTCAGAGTTCATATCAAAACCCTACTCTTACTTCCTATTTGATTGACAGAGACTTGACTCTTCTAAGGTGGAGTCAGCTCCAGAGCATCCACAATCCTCTCCTGTTCCTGAAAGGGTCAGTCTAACAAAATTCCTGTAAATCTTTTAGCCTAAAAGGGACCTGAATTTATGCTACCCTATATAGGCTCCACAAAACACATTATTGTTTAGTAGACAGATTTTTGTTTTCTGATCTACCGGTTGTTCTTTATTTCTCTTTGCCAAGTGAGTGACAGGTCTAATGCCTTTTCCTTTCCACGTTTTCTTTTATCGGAAAATTCAACTTGCAGGCTTACAAGTTTGAGGACTATGACCTTTTAGTTGATAAATCTATGGATATGAGTTGGAAAAAGGTGGACAATGGCATGTTTGATCTTTCAAAAGGTATATTCACTTACTAATATAATTACGTAAGTATAATCTGGTGATTTCTGACTGAATTCTAATTGAGCCTAAGGAGAGTACGAAATTAGAAGAACGATTCTCATGACTTGTAGTTTTCCTATTTCTTTCTGAGAACTTACTGTCGAATTAATCCGCAAGCCCACTGGAAAAATAGAGAAATCTGGAACTGTTACAGACTGCATTTAGATTTTTATCTGTTTCTCGAATTTTCTAGAAATTAAAGAGTAATTCCGTGGTTTGCTGACCATCATGTCTCTCAATCAAGTTTGATTACTAATCAAGCCATGGATCCTCTGCAGTGTGTGTACTGTATGTGCTCACTGAAAATGACATGCCAATAATTATAAGAAATATTTTACTTCGCTACAAAAGTAAACTCAGGTTATTTTGAGCGGAAATAAAGGATGATGTCGAGGTGACCATTATTTTTTAAAATGATGAAGGAAATGAAAGGGCATTCTTCAACCAAAAACAAAGATTTTATGCCCTTCGTAAGAAATCATGGTATGGAGGTTTTTCCGAATTTTTGTCATTGGAGTGGCGACGTACGATATGAGAAATTTGGCTCGTGTAAACTGAGAATCAAGGCAACGAGCTGCATGCTAAATGTCGAACAATTTGCCTTATAAGCTCTGTCTGTCTTTCCCTTACAAATCCAAATGACATTTTCCAAGTTTCTATGATTCGCAAAAGCAGATTGCTATACTCAGTATGATGCTTGCAAGGCTCCCCAGGCAATCAACTCACCACTCTTCACTGGTGTCATGGCTTTGGTTACGGGCATTGTCACCATGATTAGAGTGACACGCAATGTTCCCAGAAAGATGACTGATGCCACCATCTACTCAAGTCCTGTCTATTGTGATGACACAGCGGTTAAGAGCCTGGAACACCAGTCACCTGCCCTCTCTAGTGAAGATTACATGACTGTCTTGAAACGCATGGCTGAATTGGAAGATAAAGTTAGTGTTCTGAGTGCTAAGCCCGTTTCCATGCCACCTGAAAAGGAGGAAATGCTAAATGCTGCTTTAAGCCGTGTTGATGGCCTGGAGCAGGAGCTTATGGCAACTAAGAAGGTAGTTTCACATGGAAATGAATATTGCATGGTGATGAAAACAAAACTAGTAAAAACTGAACTGTAAATTAGAATTCTCATTTGTATCTATTACTCTGTTTAATCAGGCTCTCGAGGAATCACTTGCTCAACAAGCAGAGCTCGTCGCTTATCTTGACAAGAAGAAGAAGAAGAAGAAGATGGTACATTACTGATACATCACAATATTGCTAAAAAGTTCTTCCTTTTTAGCGTTGGAATTTTAATGGCTATATTATTTTCAATATTATTTGCCTGTGATGCAGTTGTTCTGGTGAAGAAGAAAGGCAGGATACTGAAAGGTGCTTAAATAACCAGTATTGATGTGATTTTCTGTTTTGAAGGATACTTAATTGCGTGCTCTCTGGTTCAAATTCATGTATAAATACATGTATAAAAAAGCCATCAGAGGTTTTGTGAAGATCCAATTTGCCATTCTAACACACATGTATCGTCAATAAATCCTGGTGTCTTATTGCTCTACACAAAATATAATGGAAAAACATCTGAACATCTATTAGCAGTCTACTGTGAGTGACCAAAGGGAAAAGAATATCCCTTCCCTGTTTATACCATGTAAGACTTCAATATCCTTTTAAGCATTTGCTCTGTTATGAAGAACAGTCTGACACAAAAGCTAGGCAAGCATGACCTCTGAGACCAAATATGCTTGGTATCAATACCTTGAAGAATTACTTAGATATTCAGAGATTCATTTGTCCTTGACTCACAAATAATATCAAACTAAGGTAGGCTTCCAATTAGTTGAAAGGGAAGCGGATTTACGAGGAACAATCTGATAGAAGAAATACTTGTTCGCTCCATATATGAATCACAGTAGTTGCATTACTAAAACTAAACATTTCACATGGAGAGCCTTTCTTTATTGCAGCCTTGAGCCCATCATGAAGTCATCAAACTTCCTTCTCATATGCCACCTTCAATTCTTTCCTTGGGGATCTTTAGATGCCGCCATCGCAAGTGTTAAAGAACGATACACAAGATAGGGGCACAAGGCATAAGCCTCTGCTTCTAAGATCTCTCTTTTGTTGTCCCTTCCCATCTTCCTCACTTGAACACTGATAAAAATAGATTGATATTGATCATATAAAAAATTAATAGAATCAAATAATTATAATGGTTCGCAGCCCTTTCCTTTGAAAAAAGATTAGATAAGTTTGGTACAATGGAGAGTAGATGCCATTTATGATCTAATAAGGTACGTGCAGTTACGAGGAGAAGTGTGTCTTACCGCTTGCGCTGTTCTAGCTGGCTTGATGTTTGATGACTTCATATACGGTACGCTCATTGTCTGTTGGCATCAAGGACTAAATAAAGTTAATAATAAGAACAAACTCCACCATTTTATCAGGCTGAGTTAAGAGAGGAAGTATGTTATCAGCTTGAAAGTTTATACTATGAACTGAAACTTGAAGAGCGATAAATCACCTGCACTTGGTCATGCAGAAATTGTATGTACCCAATCGCTTCTGTCAATACAGAGGCAGTATCTGTCTGCAAGTTACAAAGTTCCCAAAAAAAACCCATGGTCATATTGATATTGTAATGTATTTCTTTAGACATTCCTTAGCAGGAGAATAAGCCAGGTTAATATTTAACAATTACCTTGCCATAAGGCGCCACCAGCCTCTGAAGAGCAGCAATCCTGTCCCCTAGTTTCTCCTTCCTGACCTAGTTAAAAACCCAATTCCACATTTATACTAGATTTTAAAATGGAAACTGAATTGATCAAGGTTAAATTACTACTGCTTTAAATCATCACCTTCAGAGTTGGGCAGGATGATGGCGCGGGCCGATTCTTCTTAGCTTCAGCAAGGAAGTTATTTAACTGAGAAACACTGCTGGGTCTCTTTTTTCTCCCATATCCATCTTCAAATGTTGATGTCTTCACAATAAAGAAGACCTTTTTTCAGTTGAATAGCTTTGGAAATGAGGTGTATCGCTAGTAATGGAACGATGCGTGGGGTATTACTAGTGAAGGCACAATTGGCATAACTATACTGAAATTAATAAGATCATGAAGTAGAGAAGACACCCACTTTGTTGTAGCTATTTGAAGGGCCATCTTTAAGTTCTCGCGTGAAATGAATGTGAGTATTTTCTGAAGACTGGCTAGAACTGGTGTCACCATCATAAGTACTTGTTGATAAGAGATCCATGGTTTGTAAGTTCAAGTCCAAAGAACTTGATACTAATGAAGAACACAAATCTGACTTTGAGATATTGATAGTTGGCAAGATATGGCTAAAATTATATCTTCTACAAGCAGATAGATTCTGCAGATTTTCTGCATTTTGGGCATTAGAATAAAAAATATGTCGAAGAGAAGAAAAGCTGTTGGGAGACCATTGATTTTCACCTAGATCATGAGAATTTTGGTGTTTGTATTTTGATGACATAAAATCTGTTTCCTCTACATTAGAGCTAGTGTGCATCATGTCACTCAGATTGCAAAAAGAGCCTGGGAACTCTTCTTTGGTCTTTCCCAGAAGCAATTCACCGGCTGCAGATTGTTGGTTGAAACTAGATGCGTGGCAGAAACTCAATCCTTGAGTCATGGAAACAGTTGGCAAAGACACACTTGAATTCGGGATGCAGTCAGTTAGATAGTTGTTGTGGGTATTACTTCTAATATTTCTGCATGATCATGTTAGAGAAACAAATGATTATGATAAATACTTTTTTGAGTAACATCATCCTAGGTTCTGATTACCTGCATGCTCACAAACCCTAGAAAATCAACTGCAATATCAAAGAAAACGCCTTTCGAAGATTAATAAGGTGAACCAGTTGGCAAATAAAGTTGAAGCTTGCCTAACTTTCAGTGACCAACCTAATTTCTTCCTTTTCAAGTCCCTATTCCAGAAATCAAAAGCTGCTGCATGAAACCTAGGAGAAAGCCTCAAGTTTCTAGAGGAAGTAGCTAGCCATCATTTAAAAAATGATTCTATATTTCTTTAAAATCCATAAAATATATATAGAAGCTTATATCTGTGTTTCGTAGAGTATCGAAACAGAATAAACGAGTAGAATTCTACCGCGAGAGGAGAAATATACTTACAAAATTATGTCTGCAGCTTCTGGGTTCAGGTCACTGATGCTCGAAACCTTACTGTACTCAGCAGGTTGTGATGAAAAAGAAGAATAATATCCTGTAAACTGTTCTTGAAACTGATGCTGGAGGTGGAGATTTCCAGGCTCCATTATGTAACTTCTTAGACTTGAAAATCCATTGAAAAGCCTAATAAATTAACTGGGATGATTTCATAACCTCTCACTTTCTGCTGAAAGAATCACCCACAAAAACCTCTTTTCTTACCTTTACTTGCCTATTTTCCTCAGTTATATTCTCTCCTCACTTCCTGGTCTCAACTTCAAAGTAGCATGCATATCAAAGAAATCAAAAACCATGTCTTTCTTCTCTCTCTGAGGTTTCCCTATCTTGTTCGTCACTCCAAAGAAGAAACTTTGTACAGCTTGACTTTGCTCTAAAATAGTATTTAGATGAAGGTTTCGGCACTCTCTGGATACATAGCGAGCATGAGAAAGGGTACTCTAATGCTTGACAATAATCTGCCCTTGTTTTGGCGAAAGGCAAGCAAAGGTCCTAAAGGTAGGGGGAAATAATGGCAAACCTGAAACTCGCAATATTTATTCTCCCCACTTGTGTAATAGCAAAACTTAGGCAAGAAAAACTAAGATTCTATGGCAGCTTTTGTTTAGTGCATATATAGTCATTAATTTTATTTTTTATTATTCAATAATATATCTAATGAAAAAGAGGGTCTGCCACAAACATGAAGAGCAGGCCTCTGATCCCACTGAGAAGAGGGAAAGGGATTCAATACAGAGATGCAGCTCTGGCGATTTTATAACAGGTTTCGTAACACAAATAGAATGAAGGATGGGGTGTATTGGCTCTGGCGATTTTATAACAGGTTTCGTAGCACAAATAGAATGAAGGATAAGTGCGGGGGCTTTGGGCCTGTTGAAATCTGCTCGAGGCTAGCTAGCTTGAGCAGAGAGACGAAGGAATGAAGTGGCTTAAATTGAGATTCTTACCATGACTCTTGAGGCATTAGTGACTTCGTTATTTTTGTTGCTGAAAATGTAAGTGAAGGACTTTTATATGTGTAATTTTAGTTACAGAAATCATGGTAAGTCATAGTCATTGAAGAAAAACCCCTTGCTAATACTTTCTGGGCTTATTAAACCTATGATTAGCTAGTGAGGGTTTGCTTGCTTTCATTCTTTAGTTAATCTTAATGTGCTTTCTGTTTTTTATTTAGAAATATATTAAAATAATGTTTTTTTTATCATTTCTTTAAAAAAAGTACTAGAAAAGAACTGGGATTAATTTTAGGAAATCATAATCCTGTAAAATGCTACCATTTGATAATTAACCATTGTGTTAAAACCATGGAAGGAAGCAGAAGCGTTGATGAGTATGAAACCCTAATGTTCATTAATTTATATATCTGTCATGTAGAGGGATCAGAAATAATTAAAGTCTCTGGTGGTGCTAAATATAATAATGGTTCTTGATTAACAAATAATAAGAGGCCTGGAGGTAATCCAAGAGCACCAGAGAAAAGTGAGCCTAGGGGGGGAAAGGTGATCGGGAATACGTGAGATTTACATTACATTATGGGCAAGTTTGTCGCTGCCTTCCCTTCATTTCCTACACTTTTCCGGCCTGCTCCTCTCCAGTCTTTTTATTCCTTTTTATTTTAGTCTTTTTTTATCTATTCCCCATGTTCAAGTACGAAGCTTCACCCTCTTTTCTTCTTTGAAATAACATGGACGAACTTTAATTTCCTAGTATATAACAATCAAATGATTACTATTCTCCACAATAATAATATATGTTAATAAAATGAGTGTTGAACTTAATTTATGTATAATTAGTGCCAATATTTTTCTATAAAATATCAAGCTGCGTTATTTTTTTATTTTATTATACTTGAGATTATAATTGCGATTACTTTTTAGAGTATTTTTCATTTTAAAATATAATAAAATGATTTTTTATTTTTAAAAAATTATTTTTAATATCAACATATTAAAATAATTCAAAAATATTAAAAATATTTTAATTTAAATCAAAATAAAAAATTTTAATTTTTAATTTTTTTTAAAAATATTTTAAAAAAATAATATTAAATAAGCACCGCAAAAACAATCATTTGAATCGACACTGGATTCTTTATGTAAAAATAAAGAAACAGCATATAAATCACATTATGCAAATTCCTTTCCAACTATTGCAAGCCCATTGGGATTCCAAGAAGCCAACAGGATGTATGCTCTAGCCAGGTCAGCTGGAATTTTATAATCAAACTGAGAGAACCTAGTCTGTCTAATCCACTTGCATACACTTAGGCACCCAGTCGGAATCCACGTTGGATGCATTATGCTTCGACATTACTAAAAACAGTTCTAACATTATAAAACACATGTATACACATATTAACATGCCATTTCTATGTAACAAAAAGAAAATGGGGGAACATCAAAGTTGCTGCCATGGTCTACTGGCCGTGACCCTTTTCCAGTTATTGCCGACTTCCATTCCCAAGAATTTGTTTCATTAGCCCCTTTTATTTTGCTAGTACTTCTATATATATATATGCACGCGTGAGTGTCGTCCGGTACTATAAAGGATATTAAAAAAATTATTAATACTTCTTGAATAGTTAAAATTTCTGTTACTAAATTAAATTTTCTTGAATGAAATATGATTTACTATAAATATAACATATAACATATAATTTTATTTTAATATAATAAAAATAAAGCTCTCATAAAAAATATTTAGATCGGAGAATTCTTTTAAAAAGAAAATTAATATTGAATTTTTGATCGGTATCCTAGATAAACAGTTGATTATGTACAGATTTTGATGTGTATATGAATAAATAAATATTATCCATAACAATTTTGAGCTCAATGTAAGATATGATTCAAGTTTCTATAGATGTAACTAAATAAGATAAAAACAACAATGCATGTGGCGTTGAACTCCACGCAAGTGGAGAAGCATGTTATTTGGGAATTAAGAACTCCTTTGTATTGTAAAATAAAAGAAAGAAGTAGAAATTGCTTTAACCTTGTTGCATCATAAAAAGAAAAAGAAAAAAAAAAGAGTTAAATTAGGAAGTAACATACTGAAAAGGTAAAGATGTTTGAAAGAAGACAGGGCAACAAGATTGAAGCCAAAGAATATATGCTCCCTTGGGTTTTTTTTTAGCTTAGGTAAGGGAAATCCTGTATTACTGTGGACCATAATCTCTTTGTTTCTCGTTCCAAATATCATTGTTTATGTTTGTTCATTATTTTCCAGTAGACTTCACCAGTCTTTTACAGAAAACCATACCCTCACCTTGCATATACGACAGTGACAGTCATTGGTGGTTCTCGTTCAGAGATTGCCCGTAGCCCCCTCTGTGTTACAGAAGCTTCGCACTTAATTATCACATTATTTGGTTTTACTCCCACAGATCTACCCCAGCAGCATACGTAGCTGTTTCACAATTTGACGCAGTGGTGCAATGTAACTAATGGCTAAGGTTCATAGTATTTTATATTATTTATATATAATGTAGCGAATGAAAGAACGTAAAGTGGCTGTAGTTTAGTGGTGAGGATTCCACGTTGTGGCCGGGGAGACCCGGGCTCGAATCCCAGCAGCCACAAATTATTATTTTTTTATTTTAATCTCTTTGTGGGCTCGGGCCAACCCACATTGTGTGGCCCATTCAATGTGCTGTTTCTGAATACTGCTTAATTAATTATAGAGGGGAAAGTTTATCAGGATGAAGATCACACGTCATCTGCCGTTGCACTGCTTCCTGTTGTAATCATAGATATATAATAAAACCCTGTCTCCCTCTATTCTTGAATTGTATAGATTAATCTAGACTAATTCAAATTAATTTCGCTCTATGATATTTTTTTTTAATTCAAATTAATTTCGCTCTATGATATTTAAAAAAAAAAAAAACAACATTGTTTTGAATTAATATTTTCTGAAAAAATAAAGGGATATATTGTACAAAAGAACAGATAGCAACTGGAAGTATTTTACAATACAAAACATTTTACTCTCCTGATTTCTCACTATACATACTTTTATTTCCACCACTCAATTATCTTCTATAATAAAACATTTGGGATTTTCTAATGGAGCTCATGAACCCTTTTTTCTTTCAATTTAATATTTCTATAGCGTAATTAAATAAAATTAGTTTTGGAACAATAACAAAATTGTCAAATTAAAAAAAAAACTAAAATGTAAAACTCATTATTTTCGGTGTTTAAGGATTTTATTTGATAAAAAGAGTTCAATTGTGGTAGGGTTTTATCATGAACATGTCTAGAAAAAGATCGGATTTTTCAAAATTAAATCATGTTTTTACCAATTATTTAGAGTGTTCTATAATTTATTAAGTAAACCGAATCATATCAAAATAAATTTTATGTAATTTAATTTATGATTTAGATTAGATAAAAAAGTGGTTCAAATATTTTAAAGTTGAACTCACAAGAACATGTTATAATGTATTTTAAAAATGTGTTTTACTTGAAAAAATATTAAATTGATTTTTTAATTTTTTTTAATTATTTTTATATGCTGATGTAAAGAATAAAAAAATATCTGAAAAAATTATTTTAATATATTTTTAAGTAAAATACACTTTTAAAAACTACATTTGTATCGTAATATCAAACATATTTATATACTCATGGAAGACAACAGGAAACATTTGTAATAGTAACTTTGAACCCAGTGAATCCAAATCATTTTTTAAATTAACACGGTAAATTAAAAGTTTTGACAGAATAATATTTTATGAAAAAAATTTAGTGAAATAGTATACTTTCATCATGTTACGCTTCTGAAACATGATATTTACTAATTGTCGTTATTTTTAAGCCTAATCACACTTTAAAATAACGATATTTAAACATGTTGCACTTTTAAAATGCTAACAACTACCAACTTGTATGCTAGTTGGATATAATTATATAACTTGTCTATCATTTTACATAAAAATCATAATTTTATAAATTTTTTCATTCAAATAATTTTTTATAAGTAATAATATATATTTTATCCAACCTGTAGACTAAAAAAAAAACTTTTAAAAATTATTATTTACACAGTAGTTTTCATAGGTGATTCTAGACAGTTAGATGTTGGTCTACTATAACTATACGAGGATTTACTCTTAACAGATTACATGAATAGTCTAGCAGATTTATTTGTGAACTAATAGAATATGTTTAAGCTTAGGAAGAGATCTAAGCGTCAATCCAGAATTATGGCTGAAAAAAACCGTAACTTTTAATATGATCATTGGATCGCGCTTAAATGTTTACAAAAGTTTCTAAAAGTTGTTTCTTTTATCGCTATTCCAATTATTAAATCTTTAGAATTAAAAAATCTCATCCTGAAGCTCTAATTTTAATAATTATGTGATTTTTTTTATGAACTAGTTGACCGATTTAACAAAATAACCTTCATAAGTTTAATTAAATTATAGTATCAATTAAATTTTTTTCAATGAATCCAATCACTACATCTTCAAATCTTCAATGTATCCAATCACTACATCTGAAAGTATACTATTTTTCCAAAACTTCTTACTTCTGTGTCATTTCACTTTTTATTTGCATTTTAGATACTAATTGCCTAATGAATCCAATCCAATCCAATCCACCCAAGGCATTATTAGAATGGAAAAATGAATAAAATGCTGGAGTTGGGTCCTATTGGCAAATTAAGGAAAGCCAGCCGGCTACGCTGGCTGCTTTCCACGTGGTGGCTAGAGACGTTTACTTATGCACACACAACAGCAGAGGAGAGTCGTAATAAGTTTTTTATATATAAAAGAGTTAGTTAATCTGTAAAAATTCACAATTTTTAAATTTTAATCATGTAATTGATTAAACGAAAAGCAAAGGCAAATATTACCAATTACAATAACAAAGGCATATCCTTCCACGTTCAAAACCATGCCTATCCCTATGAGAGCCCTTTTGGCCATGAGCTATATTGTATATATTTTGGGTTCTTAAGCTTGGCTCACTCATCAGCTTACTTAGCTTAATATTTCTTAGTCATTTTCCTCAAATCTCCCATTTGACCAATTGAAATAAGATGTTGCTCCTAGTGAAAGAAAAATGTATTTGTGATGGTTATTTGATATTTTTATTATTTTTTAAACAAGAAACATATTGGATTTTAAGGTATTTTAGAATTTATTTTCTTGTACATGGTTCAAAATAATATTCGGATAGTTAAAATCTATATTTAAGGTTAATTTAAAATTTTTATGTTGATTAAGATAAAAATAATTAGAATAAATCTCATTAAAAATTACTTCTATTTAATTTTATAATAGGGATATCTTTTTTATATTTAGATGAAATTATAATATATAAATTAACTCTGAGTTAATTTTATTAATAAAATAATTCATCTAATTTGAAGTCAAAATCTTGATCTTAAAATGTCAATTTAATGGCTAAAAAATAAATTAGTCAATTCAAAGTCTATAAGAAATAAAATTTTATTAAATGTATTTTTGTTTTTGTTGTTTTTGCTTTTAATAGTGGGATCATCATTAAAAACAGAAAAATATAATATTAAAAGTATAAACTATCAGAAAATTATTTAGATGATTCTCAATTATAAAGTCTCCAACTCTTTGTAAAACAAATTTGGGAAACTTGTTGTCAAATGAAAATAAATTTAGACGTTACCCTTTAGACCTAGTCTTTCTTTTTCAATATAAAATAGAAAAGACACGGAGGAGCCAGAGCCGGAGCCGGAGCCAAACTTAAGCCGTCAACTGATCGCAAATATATCTGCATTTTTGTTAGTGCATGAAGTGAGAGGTGAAGTTTCCTAAAACCCAAAGCAAATTACGTTGTACCTGTCTTTTTTGTGTCACCTCACGTCTTTCACCACTGCCCTCCCCCCTTGGTCTAATCCTGACAAGATAGAGTATCATACAAAACCCCGTTAGATCAGATCAGTTTTTATCACTTCTACTATATAGATAAGATCTCCAGTTCCAATCCTGGTGAATTATGGAAAATAATCTCCAGCTCCAATCCTGGTGAATTACGGAAAATATTTTGCTTTTCTTTAAAGGCTTCTTATTTGAAGGCAGAGTGGTTTCTGGGTTTTGAGAGTTTTGAGATTTGGTTGTGCGTAGAGGGAAAAAAGAAAGGATTTTGGGGTTTTGGTTAGATTGTGATCATGTGATTCTTGGCTTGATTTTGGAGGAGGATTTGGTGGGTTTTGTTTATTTGAGGGATTAAGCAAGAATTGGAGGTGGAAGTTTTAAGACTTTGCTGCTTTTGGAATTTGCTCTTTTTTTTTTTCTTGGAGGAATCAGTTAAACGAGGGAGTTCTGTTCTTTTTTTATTAAATTTTTAGCAAGTAAAGAAGTGTTGACAACTTGACACAGAGAATAACGTTAGAAGCAACCAAGTGATCTCAAAAGATCAAAGATTGCGGCAAGTATCAACTCCACATCCTTTCTTAAGCCTTTGTTTGTATATTTGCTATGGCTCGTTTTGGATCATTTTGAGGCTCTTTTGCCTTTAATTTTTTTCAAGTTGTTTATTTGATTAGATGTATCTTGCTTTAATTGGTAAGTGAGTGAATCGGTTTTCCTTTTATGTGAATGTTGATGAGATTTTGTAGAGTTTTAAGAGTTTTTAATGACAATTTGCAGGGAAATGGCAACTTTAGTGGAGCCTCCAAATGGAATTAGGCCAAGCGGGAAGCAATATTACTCAATGTGGCACACTGTATTTGAGCTTGATTCAAAGTATGTTCCAATTAAGCCTATAGGTAAAGGGGCTTATGGTGTTGTTTGCTCTTCGATTAATCGGGAAACAAATGAGAAAGTTGCCATCAAGAAAATCAATAATGTGTTTGAGAACAAGATTGATGCTTTGAGGACTCTCAGAGAGTTGAAGCTTCTTAGACATATCCGGCATGAGAATGTAATTGCTCTGAAGGATGTTTTGATGCCTATTCAGAGGACAAGTTTCAAGGATGTGTATTTGGTTTATGAGCTCATGGATACAGATTTGCATCAGATTATCAAGTCCTCACAACCACTTTCCAATGATCATTGCAAGTATTTTATATTTCAGGTAAATACTCTCTCTCTCAAGTGGTAGTAGTATAAAAGTTTCTCATTCTTTCAGCCCGTCTTGTGATGTCAATTTCATGCTAATATGCACTGTGTATCTGACGGAAAGTGTTCTCACTGGGAATTATGGCTGCATTTTATCTCTGTAATTATATGTTATAATTTCATGTTGTGCCAGGAGATGGTGATTAATATCTTAGTGAAAACAGCATTAGATGGTTACAAAGTCAAATTTGTTTAAGAAAGAATCATTCCAATTGTGAACAATTATCATTTTATGGTTCACAGAGAAAAATGATTAAGCTGAAGCTGACCATTCTATAGTAGTTATATTTGGTAGTTTTGGTCTATGAGTTGTATGTACATGTCTTTAAATTGTAAAATTCTACCCCAGTCAATAGATGTCAGACTTTGGAAGAAAATGCATGCTCGTACATTCTTTGTTACCACCTGTTAATCTTGGTTAACACCATGGGGCATTATCAGACCCAGCTTTTTAAGGTGTCATAACAATTCAATGGCCTTGTTAGATGAGTCATGCTCAGCGTTCCAAGGTGTCGACATTAATCATGGATTTTGATTCTCCATTTCGCGGGGTATGCAACCCACCAAATTTACTTAAACCTATAAATGACCAGTCATCTATAATATTTAGTATCTGTAGTTTCAGTCCTTTGATTTTCTGGTTTACTCTGTGTCATGCCCGTTAAAAACTTGAATCCACAAGAAAAATAGTGAATAGTTAAAATATGTAGAGGCGGTGATGATAGTTGTGACTGGATTCATCATCTTATGAAATTTTGAGAGAGAAGCTATGGTTCAAGCAAAATTGATTTAAATCTTTCATGCTGCAGAATTTTGTGATTCATGTTTACTCACACTCACTGGGTGCCAAGGCAGGATGTGAGGGTATTCTCTCTTTATTTTACAGTAAAACAAGGGCCTCCTGTGATTCCCATGTTTTGCTCTCTTTGCGAGTAAGAAATGCCTCGCATTCTGCATTCCCTGTTGGCTTCTCTGGTGCAAACTCAACTGAGTTACTCATTTGTTAATGAACAAATCACAAAACTGTGCGAAGATGATGATGAATTTGGCAAAACAATGGCAATGGCTTATGTTCCTTTCTGATTGAACTTGATAGCTGTGCTTTGACATAGCATAACCAGTGATAATAATCTGGGATAATGATTAGATGCGATGCCATGCATACAACTAGTTAATTTTCAATCAATTTTTCTTCTCTTCTCAATATTGTTCTGCTAGTATCTAATCTTCATAAAATATTTTAGTTGCTACGTGGGCTGAATTATCTCCACTCAGCCAACATTCTTCATCGGGACCTGAAGCCTGGAAATCTCCTTGTCAATGCTAACTGCGACCTGAAGATATGTGATTTTGGGCTGGCACGAACGAGCAGAGGCAATGAACAGTTCATGACTGAGTATGTTGTTACCCGATGGTATCGTGCACCTGAGCTGCTACTCTGCTGTGACAATTATGGAACATCCATTGATGTCTGGTCTGTCGGGCGTATCTTTGCTGAGATTCTTGGCCGCAAACCTATCTTCCCTGGAACAGAGTGTCTGAACCAGCTGAAGCTAATTATCAGTGTCCTCGGTAGCCAAAAGGACACTGATCTTGAGTTCATCGACAACCCAAAAGCCAGGAGGTACATCAAAACACTTCCTTATACAAGGGGAACCCATCTCTCACACCTATACCCTCATGCTGATCCTTTGGCCATAGACTTGTTGCAAAGGATGCTGGTGTTTGATCCTAGTAAGAGAATTACGGTGACAGAAGCACTTCTACACCCTTACATATCAGGGCTGTACGATCCAAGACGCGAACCACCAGCACAGGTTCCTATCAATCTAGACATGGATGAGAATCTTGGGGAACATATGATTAGGGAGATGATATGGGATGAGATGCTTCATTACCACCCTGAAGCTGTGTTAGCTCATAGATAGATTATGTTTCAAAATCCTTTTTCTAGTGTGTCTGTGAGATCAGTTAAATATTTCCACTTGGAAGCATGACATTGAGAGAATGTACGTGATATTTACCAAGATTTTGTTTGGACATTTTGTTTATCAGTTTTGGGTTTCAGAGCCGGACTATGGCATCTTGTAAATTGTAAATTGGCATGCCATCATTTATTGTGGTCTATAAAATATATCGAGCAATGTAGACATCTTGATCTGGAATAATACGATAATGTTGATGCATCAATATTTTTATGTCTGTATAGAACTGGTGACGGGGACCATGGGTTTCATAGTTTTCACCTTCTGACTTGTAATATCCCTATTTTTACCATTCATCTTCATCTTCTTCCCTGCTCCCAAAACAATTTTCTTTCAGTTCGTAATTTGGAATGCTGCACGTGAAAATGAAAGCCAACCTCTTGCAGCACTAGAAGCAACCCAATTTTAATGGACAACCATCACTTGGTCCTGCACATTCTTATGAAATGATGGAATTGTTTAAAACACTGATGTGAGGGGACATCAAGACAGTTAGGCTCTGTTAAGGCACGCCTCTAAACACAAATTCTGACCTTGTAACATTTGGAAATGTGCTATTTCTTGTTTGAGTGCTCAGGAAAACGTCAAACATAACGAATTCGGCTCACCTTTCTTTTCAAAAACTAGCTTTGCATCACAAATTTTGAAAAGCAGAAATGACTCTCTAATTCAACAAACTGAAATGGACTTGTGAGTGGGCAGTTTGAACTGATCTGCGGGTGTCTGCACATGGAGAGACTCCTCTAGGGCAATTTACTTGTGTCCCTGAAGCCTGGCCTGGCCAAGATAGGCCTACATAACGCTACCCTTTAATAAGAAATACTAGGCCTCAGTCTGGAAATCTTATTAAACTTAAACATGTGTTGCTTTGGCAACTAGCCGTCGATGAAGCATAAACCTCGAGTCTTTTTGGATAAAAACTCGATCAAGATTTGCAAGCATAATCGAGTTTTTTATGCTGTTCATGCATGCATTTAAACTAAATCACTTCCCTCCCTTGTTTTTGTAATACCAGGGAATAGTCGTCACTTCTAAATCATCATATAGAAGCCTTAAAATTTAACTTTCTTATAGTATTGGAATAGTCGTCACTTCTAAATCATCATAGAGAAGCCTTAAAATGACTAAAATTTAACTTTATTGTAGTACATGACTTGAAAATATATTAAAATAATATATTTTTATTTTTTAAAATTTATTTTTTATATAAAAATGATTATTTTTTAAAATTTATTTTTATATAAAAAGATTAAAAAAAACTAATTTCAAACAAAAAAATAATAATTAAAAGCACTGTTTACTTGGCAAAAACATACATGTTATTCACCCAAGCTTGGCTTCCAGGTCAAGTTATAATCCATGTTCAGCTCATACATCATGGAGGGTTGGTCATTCGTTCCAGCTCCCCATGGAATTGAACTTATATCAAACTGGGGTGCAATCCTAATAATCAATTTCCCTAAAAATATATTAATGAACTTATTAATTGTGCATTATACAGCTTAATTTACTAAAGCAATATTCAAGTCCTAACAAATATAATTCTTTTATTATAATTATTTAATAGGAAAACATTATCCCCTACTCTATGGTTCAAAAGTCATGAACTCACCCACTAAACCTAAAAGATAAAGTGTTAGAACAAATAACTCCTAAAAAAATACTAATTTTGTGCCATCAGTTTCACTTATTGTGGATAAGCAGGAGGACAAGGGAAATCTCAAATTAGTCCCCCTTCTATCCACCAATTCTCAATTGGATCCCTAAACTAAAACTTTTCTAAATCTAATTCCTAAAGTTGATTAATATTTTGGTATATATTATTGCCCAAATAATTAATGAGAATCTGACTTTATCCATTAACATCTTGGAATGATTTTAGCCCACCAGCAGTCCCTCGCCATCTTCTACTGGCATTTAACCAGAGAGTCCCCACTCTATAAAGCAGCAATGCTAGAAACATAAAAAGTTCAATTCCTACCCTCGCCACTACAAAAGAGTCAAGGCCACCATCGACAAGTAAAACCTAACCCCCCACCCAATCCGAAATTAAAATATTTTTTATTTTTAATATCAATATATTAAAAGTATAAAAGAAATATTAATTTAACATGTTTTTTCAAATAAAAGCATTCTTGAAAATAAAAGCTACCGCAAAGAAAAAACAAGAGGGCAATTTGATTAGCTCACGTCACGCAAGGATAGCTCAAGTGGATGGCTGGGTGGGAGCCGCCAAACTAGAAAAACCATCCAAGTAAATTCAGGAAATTTGCTTGCAAGTTGACGGGCAAGAGGCAGGGGATTTTGAAACAATTATGATGGGAAAAAAAAAAAATGGATAATACTCCAAGAACAAGATCAAGAGCAAGTTGTAGCGGGAGTGTTTTTTCCATGAAACATTCTATAAAGATTCTTACGACACATTTTAAAAGAAATTTAAAAAAATTTATTTTATTTTTTAAAGAATTAATATTTTTTTAATATTGCTAGATTATTTTAACATGTTTATGTTAAAATAATTTTTTAAAATTAAAAAATATTATTTGAAAGTATTTCTAAATAAAATATACTTTAAAAAATAACTATTACCATCAAGGGCATAACTAGGATTAATTACAAGGAAAAGCTAAAATTAATATAATAAGATATAATATTTATTTTAATTTATTATACATGAGTTGTTAAAAAAAACTTTGCATAATTTAGTTTTATTCAAATAACTTACTACAAATATATAATGACTTTTGTATATGATAAGGTTTTGAGTAATATCAAATTGAATCAAAATAATAAAATTAATTTTATTTTTATAATATATCCTTTACTTTAATATTGTTGGTGTTTATATATATCAAATATAAATATAGAAAGTATATAAGAAACATTAGCTAAAATAAAATATTATTTATGAAAGTGAATTTTATTTTATTAATTAATTCGGTATTCCTAAATTTAAGAACGATTGCTTGGATTTCTAATTAAATAAGTAATGTTGATTTTAGTAAGATGTTGCTCACTAATCAACGTAAATTCTTTGCAAATTAAAGTATATTGAGGCTGTTCAACCATAACTTCAATATTATATATTAGAGTTGATTTATTAAACTGTGAGTTATCGATATTTTTTTTAAGAAAAAAAATATTTTTTTTTATTTTGTTTATAATTTAACCTAAAATTAAAATATATATTGTGAGAAAAATTAATAATTTTGATGACTCTACTAAAAACAAAACATAAAAAAAAATCAAAGTACAATAAAAAAACCAATAAAATAAATCTAATTAATTTTTAAAAAAATTACAATAACAAGAATTCAAAAAACAATGGGTAGAATTAGTAGATTTGAAAAAAAAATGTTAGAATTATATAAAAAAAAAACCTCATCAAATTACTAGCAAACATCTCAAAACAAAACCTCATCAAATTATTAGCAAACATCTCAAAATAAAAAAAAAAGATTTTAAATTTAAATATCTTTGTCTTGTTTGATGAAAGATGAATTAAGTAATGATTATGCTTCAATTTTTCTAAAGAAAATTTTTACTTGTAATTTATATTTTTTATTTCTGTTTTTGACTAACTGTAGGATTTATATTAAAATAACTTTATATTTTTTTTTTATCTAAGTATATAAAATCAATAATAAATGTAAAGAAAATAAAAGTAAACTCACACTTAATTATTGTAAAAAAGCTCACCTCTTTAAAATAAAAAAATGTAATACTTTCTCATACTTAATTACTAAATAATGGGAAAAAAAATTTGCCGTAGCCTGGAACCCGGTGCCGGACCCTGCTTAACTCCCCTTGCTTTCACCTCCAAGTCCCCAGCTACTGACTTCCAAACATATATATATACATAGACACACGCGCGGGCGCGCACAGAGGTTTCTCGATGGACAAATAATTAGTCTTTTTACGTGATTGGATTAAGAAAATTGAGATTTACAAGGGTTTTCTCAACATATTTCCTAAGATCACCCATTAATTAATTAATTAATGCAATTGGAAAATCTCACCTATATGATTAATTTATTTATTTCTATTATTGAATAAAATCATAATCTCCAACTAGATATTACACTACCTACGGTGTTGAAGAGTATTTATTAGAGCTGGTTGCGGGTGGTTCAACTGGTATTTAAAAAACCCAGCCTGTTCAAACAGTTTTGCCAGATCCTTTGATTTCCTTACTTTTATACAAATTTAATCAACATGCGATTCAGCTGTTTCCGAATTGAACCAGCCAGCTGGTTTCAGTTCCAGTAACTATATCTAATTTGTTTATATATATATATATATATATATATATATTATTTTAATATAATTTTAAATAAAAAATTACTTTATATCATCCCGCCACATCTCAAATGGACGCAGCAGCCCACGCAAGTTGAAAAAATGGTGTCCGCGAGAGATGCTATTTGGAAACGTGTTTAAATTCATGTTTTATATATTTTTGTTTTAAATTAATTTTTTTAAAATTTTTATATACTTTAAATAAAAATATTATTTTGAATATATCTTTAAATAAAAAAATATTAAAAAACAACTATACCACCGCACAATAAAACAGCCTGGAATATCCCGCAGCAAGTTGCCTATCTTTTTTTCTTCAAAAAAGTGAAGGACGCCACTAGCAGTGAGAGGTCTGACACCATGCATGTGCCGCTGTACGGCTAAGGGATTCCACAAGATACATTACTGTACCCACAGCTCCCTCTTCCTCCAATAAAAATGAAGCCACTTGGTTGTATTTAGGTATAAAAGATATTAATCAAAATTAATTAAGAGTAAATAAACAAGTACGATTAATTTAATTCAGAAGTAAAACTTACCGCTTTATTAAGGTAATAGGTTATTTTTAATTTAAAAATAAATTAAAATAATATTTTTTATTTTTAAAAATTACCACATTAAAACAATATAAAAATATACAAAAAAATTAATTTTTTAAATTAATTTTTAACTAATACATAATTAGTAAATTTTACACAAGATTTATACAAAAACAAAACTGAGGAGAATCATCGATAAACACTCACAGAACTACCCAACAAATCATAATCTTTGAAATTCAATGTTCACGGATCTTTAAAATAAACTATGTTTATCATCCTTAAATAAATTATAAGCTTTTAAATAATCTTTGATGATTGACTTCAACTGATCAAAATTGTTACCCTGTAATTATCTTTAATTTCGCACGTGCGCATGAACATGCGATGCAATGCAAGCCCACTACCACTATTTTCACTTTTTCCTACCTTTCATTGAAACCAACTGCTCAATTTTCTCTCTCTCGTTCCAAGATAGCAATTTTTATACTGAAGTTTTAATAAAATTTAATTTTTTATATATTTTTAAATTATGTTGACCTGTTAATGTTAAAATTAGTTTTTAAAAAATTAAAAAATATTATTTAAATATATTAAAAAAAACTTTTAAAAAGTAAACCACCGTACACTCACGGACATGCCCTGAAGAATCGAGATAATTTCTTCCAAGTACAATTCAGTGTATAAATTCCATTACCAGTACCCCCAGAAAGTTCCTTTCCTTCTTATCCTCATCTCCCTTGTTTTAAAATCCGAAGCCTTCTTTTCTATCAGTAATCATACATCATCCCTTCTAGATGATCCTGATAAGGTTATAAAGCCTTCGCTTTGCGCTCTCTCACACACAAAAAAGAAGAAGAAAAACCGGCTTCTTCACAATATACACAAAATCTGTGCTTGTCTCCAACATTTCTTTGATTTTTCTCTTGTTTTATGTACTGTTTTATTTTGATGCTTAACACGTCCCTTTCTTGATGCTTGAGAGTACAAAGTATTCATGACTCCTGTCCTCTGTGAAATCCTCCTCTCTGGTTTTATGATAAACTCTACTCTTAGACGCAGGACTCACCTTGTTCAATCTTTCTCTGTTGTTTTCCTCTACTGGTTCTACGTTTTCTCATGAACTCCATCACCCGTTCTGAATCCCTATATAACCATCTTCCTTTAGCATCTTAGTCAACTTGAAAATAGTCATCTTCTTGGTCCTGTGCTAGCTTTCTCTTTTTATCAAGCATAGTCCGGGGCTAATTACATTTTTGTTGTTCTTCTTGTTATTGTTAGGACTATTTTTATTTGTTAAGGGAAAAATATAATGGCCTCCTCTAGTGGGGCATCTTCAGGGTCAAAAGCCATGTTGAGGAACTCAAGTTCTGAAGAGGATCCGCGGCAGATTATGGACCTAAGGAAGCGTAAAAGGATGATATCCAATAGAGAATCTGCAAGAAGATCAAGAATGAGGAAACAGAAACACCTGGAAGACCTCACGGGACAACTTGGTCAGCTCGCGAGAGAAAATAATGAGATCCTGACAAGGATGAATGCTATCTCTCAGCTTTACATGAATATCGAAGCCGAGAACTCTATCCTCAGAGCCCAAATGGCCGAGCTTAGCCACAGATTGGACTCTCTCAATGAAATTATTGAATATGCCAACTTTAGCGATGGTCTTTTTGAACCCGAGGATGCTGTTGCCTCTGTTTCTGCGACTAGTCATCAGATTGGTGACGGCTTTTTCATGAATCCATGGAATAATGCTAATTCCCACGTGAATCAACCCATCATGGACATGGTTATGTACTGAAATTTTTTATGTGGGAGTGTGGCCGTACTTGATGCTGTTTATGTTTTTATCCCTTTTCTTTTGATGTTGTGTTTGTGCTTGCCATGATGAATAGAAGATGTAACGGTTGTAGCAGGATCTAATTTTGAAAAGATTGTAACTAGTCATGTTGAATTGATTAATGTAATGATCGGAGGGATAACCTCTTATTGGTTTGTTCACCACTAAATGTAGCTTTGTAAAATGTGCTCGAAAGCTGATGTAGAAGAAGAGTGTTCATGGTGAATCATAAATCGGACAAATGTAGCTTGATCCTAGTCTAAAAATTCATATTTGTTAGCGTTTGTATATTGTTTTGATATGATAATATTAAAAATAAAATTTTAAAAAATAATACTAATATTTTCATGTATATTAAAAATAAAATTTTAAAAAATAATGCTAATATTTTCATATATATATATATATTAAAAAAAATCTTTAAAATACACAATCTACACGAATTCTGGGACATATATCCCATGCTAATCCTCGAGAACTATGGAGTCACATCTAGAGGGCATAGCAGGCTTGGTTTACGTAACTACATACTGGCTTTGATTAAAGATAACTTGCCACTTTAGAAGAGACTAGAGAGAGATAACCCCTTTTTCTCTCCTTGTGCGTGTTTGCGTTGAAAAGTCAAATGGTATTATCTACTTCATTTTCAGTCAATTTCATACGATGGTTCCTCCCTTTTTTTTTTTTTTTTTGCCAATTGATCCTTGAATATTGGCAATGCTAATTTTTATTTCTATAAAAAATATGGGCAAATTCAACTTGATTATTAACTTTTATTAGCTTCCATCAATTAAATCAAACACGTTTCAATTGTTTGAAGTTCCTGGGAGAAGCTGTGACATTATCAATTTTATAGACAGGAGGTAATGGGATATATATAACCGGTGGCATAATCAACCTGTGATCGTTGAGTATTTAAGATTTTATAATTTGGGAGATTTGATAATTCGTTAACCCTCTTATTTGTTTTTATTAATATAAATATCATATTTAACTTTTATATACCACAATTAATTTCATGATTCTAAAATTAATGATTATATAATTTTTTATTGGTTATTATATAAGCAATTAAAGGCGAAATTATAGATAAAATAAATTTTTTAATTCTAAATTCTTATTACTTAATCAGTAGTTAAATGATTAAAAAAAAATTAAAATTCAAAACGACAAGTTCTTGCCACTTGTGATTAACTCTCTTACTTGTTACTTTAACAGGTTGAGTGGACACCATTATCTTGGATTCTTGTTCTATTATTCTATCAGTTTTGGACTACGTGCACTGTAGAATAGTTAATCACAAACAATTAGGCGTACGTACATCCAGTATTAGCAGAGAATATCTGCCCCTTGTTTGATTGTTCTGCCAAAAAAAATTCAAAAGTTTAAATATTAAGGTTTGATTTTAAAATATAGTTTATATTATTTTTAATATATTTTTTAAGTGAAAGTATTTTAAAATTAAAATTTACATAAATTTATACTATTTTATACTTAATTTTTATTAAATAAATATAAATAATGATATTCAAATTTATGATTGTTTAATTATTAAAATTCTGATATTATGTAAAAAATTAATTTAATTTAAAATTTAAAATTTAAAATTTTATATGAAATTTTAAGATATAATTTATATTATAATTGTCTTCAAATAAAAGATTACCTATTAGCTATTAGGGCATGCATAAAGAAATGATATTTGATCCAGTGTCACTTTGTGAAGATTGTGATACGCCTAAATTTTAATAAGAGTTAAGAGTAGAGTACTATAAATTAGGCGTACTCTAAAACACTGACTAACTAATTAAATTGAAGAAACTTCAAAAAATTGACTAAAAAAACAAATCGAGAGAAAAAATTGAAGAAACCACTTTAAAAACTAAATAAATTATTTGGTTTGATTTAATTTTAATTTTAAAAAACTAAAACCGATTCAACGAACTAAAACTGCTAATACAAAACATGTATAAATTGAAACTTAAAACATTTTAACCCTAAAGATTTTGTTTCAGCCGCTCCTCTCCCTCCCCCCTCCCCCTCTTTCCTGTGACCTGTTTTTCTAGTCTCTCTTTCCCTTGTTCTCTTCATTCTCATGCAAAGTCAAATATTATGCTTATACATAACAAAGTCAAAAAAGATGGATTGAAGTTGGAGCAGGTCTTAAATCATTAAAAAAAAAATTGAGGAAGGGGGATGAACTATTTATATTTGAAGGCCATGTATCTCCATTTTAAAATTTCAAAGCAATAAATTATTTGATTGGTTTCTTTTTTCTGTCCTTTGTAAAAGTGTTTTTGTTTCTAATGAATTAGTCTTGCTTGTGATTATATAATATTTATTGTTGGATTTAAGAGTACAAGGTATTGATTTTTTGAGTTTTCGCTTATGTCAATAACCAGAACTCCCAGGTAATCCAAAACCTGGTGTTGGTGTTTGTTTGATCTGCCCTAGTTATATGTATTTTTTATTTTATTGTTAGTGTCTTCTCCTTCCGCATAGTTATCTTTTATGGGAGTTATCGGTTTTTCTGGCTTTTAAGAAAAAACCCAACTCAGACGAACTGATTGATTTTTGATTAGGTCAGTCAATGGTTTTAGAAATTACAACTTTTGATTCAGTTGAATTTTTTAATTCAAATCAAACCGAACCAGACCGGATCATAAACCAGTCCCATTCTATAAACGTTTCCAAAAAATTAGCTCATTATTTATACAGTGTGTTGATAACCCATGATGCTAGCATTTAGTGGCATTAAAGAATGAGCCATTTGATGCGTGTACGGTGATAATCCTCTAGTCGTCGAAGTACATTGCTTGGCCAGGCTCGACAAAATTCTTTTGCAATCTGTATAAACTATAAAGTTTCAAAGTATAAGTTAATATATATATATATGTATATATATATTGATTGCAGATGAGGTTTTGGGTACATTAAAGCCCATTTAATTAGCTCGTTAGTTAATTACACGTACCTATCATCACTTGCTAGGGTAGTTCACTGCGATTAACAAAGTAGGTTTTGACAAAAAAATGATGCCACAAACTACATTTTGTATGAAGGGGGAGGTAAGAAACTCAAGCGGGACAAGTTAGGCTTGCAATCAACCCTCAGAAGATGCACAAGTCCTTTCCAAACCAACCATCTTCCTTCCAAGGAGAGTGCTGCTATATATATTATATACAAAAAGATGATGCCATCAAACATCCTCCAATATGCCTCCATTATATATATATTTTGGCATACTTGCATGTACAAAATATTAGTTTAGATGAGTTCTTTTCAAACATGCTTTCTATTCCATATATATACAATTGAAGTGCATGAAAGACATTACTACACTTTTTTTTTCAATAAAAAAGAAAGATAAAGGAAAGAAGGCTCCGACAGGGACTAGTAAGGGGTATTTAGAATTGCATTTCAAATGCCATTTATATAAAAATTGATTTTTAAAAAAAAAATTATGTTTTTTTAATTGTTTTGATATGTTAATAACAAAAATAATTTTAAAAAAAAATAAAAAAATATTATTTTAAATAAAATTTAAAAAAAAATTATCGCTACTACACTCCTAAACATCCCTTGATACTCTCACTTTCTCATCTACTAGCTTATTTCTTCCATCCTTCTTTGTTTTTGTCTTCATTTCTTGCTCTTGGATGTAATTCGCTGCTCATACATGGAATTGCAAAAAATCTCCTTTGATATCGTGATGCTATTAATATAGCATTGATACATGTATGTATCAACTTGGTTGGTTACATCTATAATATGTATAATGTTTGTTTTTTAAAGAAGAAAAATTAAAATGACTTCCCCAGCAAACAAATAATGAAATTCCACGTCGTTGTTGTCATTATCGTCTTCATCATCCTTGTCATGATGTTGTTCTTGAAAGCATCACCACCTAGAATCAAAACTCAAAGAGAAAGCATCTGATATATATACAGCCCACTAAAGGACTAAAAGAGCTAACCATTTGGATTTTTTGTCCTTATGAAGATCATAGTAGTCCAGTTTAGTTGGCTTCAAGATCACATATCCGGGTAGTGGCGGAGAAAGAGGGCTAGTAGGAGCCCCAAGTTCCCAACCCTTGTAATTTATTTTCTAGCCTTCCCCTAAACAGTTTATAGGTTTGGCCCAAAAAATAGTAAAATTTAAATTTTGATCTCCCTTTTTTTT
>NW_011499846.1:92884-97710 GCF_000495115.2 Populus euphratica
TTTTTTATTTGATCCTTTTACTTTTGATTTCTTTTTTTTTTCTTGGCTCTTTTGTCAAAGCTTTTATAGTTTTTAATTTTATCATTCAAATTAGATTTATGAATTTTTTAATAGTAATAATATTTTTTTCAATTTGGTCCTTCTTTTGATTTCTTATTTGTTTTCTTTGCTATTTTGTCAAAGTTTTTATGATTTTTAATTTTATTCTTCAAATCAAGTTTATGGCTTTTAATTTTATTATTCAAATCAAGTTTATGGTTTTTGTTATTTCAATAATAATAAAAAAAATATTTTATTATGATGATGGTAGTGTTTATGATATCAATAATTATAGTGATAATAGTAATAATTATGATAATAATATTAATAATAATTAAAATAATAATGATAATAATAATAATAATAATAATAATAATTGTAACAATGATAACAATACTAATAACAATACTATTAACACTAATAATAATGGTAATAATAATTGTAATAATAATTTGTTATAATAATAATAGTAGTGGTGGTTATAATAATAACAATAATAAGAAAAATAATAATAATAATATCATTGATAGTAGTAGTAATAATAAATATAACAATAATATTAGTAGTACTAATAATAAAAATGATGATGATGATGATGATGATAATAATAGTAATGATTCATTATTTAATGTTAGATTTGCTGGGAATTGAATCTCATTGCTTTTCCATGTATGATATTTCTGATCTAATAATGAAGATTACGGTTTTGAAAAATTTACTTGGCTTGATATCTTCTCTTTTTTCCTTATTGTTTATTCCCTAATTTTATTATTAAACATTAGTTTTGTAAAACAAAAAATAATCATTCAAGTTTCCTTTAAACCTATTAAATAAACCAATTTACATCAAATTAGCTCTTATATAGTTTAATTGGAAGCTCACGATAGACAAACAAATTAAGGGATGTAAAAATTTATCTTATTGCACAAGTTTAATAATATTGCAAAAAAATCCTCATGCTCTTATTGTTTTTTTTTTTTAAAATAATTTGACTAGCAACAAAGCAAATCCTCATGCTCTTATTGTTTTTTTTTTTAAAATAATTTGACCAGCAATGAAGTGAGGACAAATGAACTAGTTAATATGATTTTTTATAAAATTATAAAAACTTTAATTCGAAAAGATTTTCAATTATCATTTGGCAATAAATATAGTTTAGAAATTTTACTATATCAAATTGTTTTTGACATAAAACAAATATTCAAGCATTGTTAACATGTTTTGTAATAAAAAACAATTAATATTAAACTCAATATATGATGTATATTGGAAGATATTTTTTAAAATATTAATACGACAACATATTAGATAGTATTCTTTTTCAAATATTGAGACGACAACATATTGAATCGACTCGGGTTAACCTATCAAATCTATAACTTAGATCATGAAATTATGATAATTCCATAAAAAATAAATCAACATAAAATATGAAGATCAATTCCTAATCAACCCAATCTTGACCCAAAATTTTAAAAATAGTATTAAATTAAAAAAAAAAGATAAAAAATACTTAGATCAACCTGTCAAACCTATAACACCTATAACTTGAATCATAAGATGTGGATAATATTATAAAAAACAAATAAAAAAATTATAACACTAACTCCCAACTAAACCAATATTGAAGAATAAAAATAAAATAAAATAACTCAAATCAACCCGGATTAATCTGTTAAGCTATGCAACTGGATCATGAGATATGAATAACTTTATATAAATAAAATAAATAAAAATTTAAAAGTTTTATTTCTAACCGATTCAGGTTAGTTCAGTGATAACTTTATAACTTGAGTTTATGTATTATTACCAATATTTTTCAAATATTGAAAGCTGATTAATTTTGAGAAACTAATGTTAAAAAAGAAAGGACATTCCTAAATAAATAAAGGATAGCTAATATATGTTTGAGGAATGAATGACTGATTGACAGAAGGGAGGAGGGGGGAAACGAATAATCCTAATTGGAAAACAATATGATTGAGGAATGGGAGCTTGATTAATGCTTTTTGAAAAAATCAATTATAAATTAAAAAAGGTCATACCATTAATTTTGTTAATGTATGTTTTGTAATGTAGTGTAATATTTTTTAAATTGTAATTTATTGAAATATTTTTTTTATATTGGAAAATTAAAATTAATGAAAAATATATAAAAAATAAATTTAATAATTTTTAAAATTTTGAAAAACACAAGTTTATCAATAAAAACAAATAATTTTAATGGAGTTAAATATAAGCAAGAGGAAGAATTGAAATTTGAAACCCGGGTAATTTATACAAACAAGAAATCAATTTATTACTATTTAGTAGATTAATTGAATAGATTATTTTTACTAAAATTAACATGGAAACCCCTATAACACGTCTCCAATCACAACGAAAGCTATGTAAGTAATAGGTAGTGAGAGATCATGACCTATGGAAGCCAGCAATCCACCTAAGTCAGACGTAAGCAGATGCTGTTAGAGTCTTGGATCGCTTCTCATCCTGTTTCTCAACTTCTTCTTTTATAACCTTTTGCTCATCCTTTTTAACCTCATTTTTCTCTACCATTTCAGCTTGCTTCATACTGATAAACTCGATGAGACTTTGAAGAGCAACTTGAGGCTCGTCACGTTTCATAAGATGTTGTGCGACTTCTGCTGGGGTAATAACAGGACTCTGAATGAGATCTTCTATGCATTTGAAAAGGACATGCTCTTTAATTCCAAGATATGTAAAGGCAAGCTTCCTGAATGCTGCGGGAGTACAATGGCCCATGTAAATATGAACATCCATTCGTCCCGGGCGCAACAATGCTGGGTCCAACTTCTCTTTGTAATTTGTCGTGAAAATGATTATTCTTTCATCCCCGCAGCTTGACCATAGCCCATCAATGAAGTTCAACAAACCAGATAAGGTCACCTGTGAGAAGATTTAAAGAGAAACATGAAATATGGAATTGGAAAACTAGGAGACAATAAGGCATCGCCTTGATTAAAGAATGTTTTCCTTCCAAATCTATTCTAGTTTTCTTTCTTTTTTTTTAAACAAATTTAATTTTTGATGACTTTACATAAGCATAACATCATGTTATTTATGAAGTCTAATTGGGAAGGATTGCAGTAAGTCCCGAATAAAATAAGCAGAGGGCATTAATTCTTTCAGGACTCACTTACCCCAGGATCAAAAGAAGGCTTATTATCAAGTCGATCACCCCCCTCATCATCATCATCATCATCATGATCTTCTTTTGGATTCTTATTTCGATCGCGAGAACTTGAAGATTTTGTACTGCAATCAATGTCCTCAATGAGAAGAATGGAACGATTGGTGGTGGAGGTAAGTATCCTCCTCAGTTGAGCATCATTTCTTACACCTTGAAGCTGAAGATCATAGATGTTGAATCTAAGATAGTTTGCAATGGCAGCGACAAGGGTGGATTTTCCAGTCCCTGGTGGACCGTAGAGAAGGTACCCTCTTTTCCAAGTTCTACCAACACTCTGAAAGTAGTCCTTTCTTTGCACAAACAAGTCGAGATCTTCAATTATAAACTTCTTCAGGTCAGGGTCCATTGCCAGAGTGTCAAAGGTAGCTGGATGCTTGAACACAGTAGATTCCCACATAGAATCCTCATTATCGTAAGTATAGATATTGAGGGTCTCTCTGTTGTTCAAGATTGCAGCTGCAGTCTTGCTAATATATGGCAAGTAGCTTTCCATGACCTGTTCTCTATAATTAATTTTGCATTTCAATTGGAAGAATTTTTTTTGGTGATGGTAAAATTTCTTTGCTTCTTTCTGACAGAGAGTCCATTCAAAATGCATACCTTGGAAATAATCAACAACTTTAACATCAACAGGAATCCCTGGTTTGGGTGGGGCAAAGATGTTGTTGGTATCATTGGTGCCTATGAGAAGGCTTTTAGTGGAAGGGCCAACTTTAGTTGGAAGATAGACCTCAACAGCTCGAAAGGTTTCATTCTCCACAGCTTGCCATCGGTCTTCAATGATGAAGGTGAAGTCTGAGGAGAAGTAGGTAGCAAAGAAATCTGAAAAGTTTTTAGCTATCAAGTCACGCATACCCCTTGGAATCATTTCATTCAATATGGTGCGGATTAGCATGGATAAACCAGATATGGATGCGTAAATAGAGAGGATTGTGCTCATGGAGGGCAATTCCTTCAAGAGAGACGCCATTTCGGATTTTGAAAAGCAAGCATAGAACGACGGAGGAGAGTTGGTGCTGAGAGTAGGTGAAGCCTCGTCACTTGTATGGAATGAGCAAGGTTATTCATAGACCAAAGAGGAATTATTGTCTAGATTTTGGAAGCGTCTACGAAAATGAGATCGAATTTCTTTGGTTTGTAAACGCGTGATAAGATGGGTGCTTCTTTTTCATGATAATCAGAGTCAGACATGTTTGTTGACTAAAATACCTCGTCTACAGCTAGGGGAGAGAGCACTGCTGTGCTTTGTTTGGAGAAACCTCATAGAATGTGCGAGGAAAGGAACAATACAGAAAACGCACGTGGAAAAAGGGTAATTAACTGAAGATGCAAAAATCAGAGTCAGACATGTTTGTTGACTAATAGGAACAATACAGAAAACGCTCGTGGAAAAAGGGTAATTAACTGAAGATGCAAAAGCAGTGTTGACATCTTATGGTGACCTCATTCACCCGTGATTAATGAGAAGAAGAGGAAATGGGCAAGAACCTTCCCTTCCTTTTCAGATAAGCTAGAGGGAATTGAATGGAAATTACCATCTTTTCAGATAAGCTAGAGGGAATTGAATGGAAATTAC
>NW_011499846.1:99381-226647 GCF_000495115.2 Populus euphratica
CCCCCCCCCCCCCGGGCGGCTATTTTATGCTATTCGCATGTAAAATTTGATTTTATTTTGTGAAACAACAAAGCCCACAAAGTATAACAAAATCATGATTGAAAAATATGATATTAAATAAATATCACGTTTCTTAATATGAATCACAACAGGCTAAAACTGTACTGTTTCACGTATAAGCATAGAAATTCCGTAAAAGATACATTGATTTAGCCAAGAAGTCAAAAGACTTTCTTGAAGGACAAGGCATCTGGGGAACTATTTTGTCATTTCTTGCTTTTGTTTTGCTTTCATTCCTTACGATTCTCACTCTTGCCTGAATTAACATTGCTCTTATCGTTACAATTACATATCATAATTCCAGACAGGAGCATAAATAAATAAACAAGAAACCAAACCTCGTCTGCCACCTCGCAAAATTGAATAAAGTTACGAGATTACCTCTTCCCTAGCAGATGCCACTCATTCTCGTACAAATACACAAGCTCTTTACGTCTAGATAAATACACATGCTTGCCATAGAGAAGCAGCCATGGTCTTCCACCTTCCAAATCTATCTAGCTCATAACAAGGCTGGTGTTGCTTGCTGTAGCTCGCAAATTTTATAACGAGCATAGCATCTTTTGCCTTCTTAATCAATGGAGTCTAATGGTGATTTCAGGGTTTTGTGGTTCCAAATCTTCTAGCAAGCTTTGGCCTCAGACAACGTATCTCATAGCTGATAATTTTCAGTGACATTAATCAGAATAAATTCTACCATACTTCCTAATACCAGTTATGCACTAAAATAAAATATAAGATATGGTTTTTAAACTCACTTAGAATTTGCCCTTGGAGCCTCCCATAGTGAGAAGAAAAGGTCATCCTCTGAGAAGGAAATGGAAAAGACAGCTCCCCGAAAACATTCAGAAGATTGTAATGATCCACCTCATTGATATCTAAAAACATGTTTGATTTTTCTTTTTAATTGCATAAGGTCTGGAAAATACATGTTTGATTTTTCTTTTTAATTGCATGAGGTCTGGAAAATTATGATCACATACTGCTTTAGGATTCTTGGATTTTACACATGCGGGTTGGTTGTTGGACAAATCCCAGAGTTTTACATGCAGAAATATTCGACAGAGAATGGAACTATAAGAACCATTGTTAACCTCTGCTTTACAGGAAGGACCAAAAAAGGAACAAATGACTTCACCATTTTATCTATTGATCCAGCAGCAAGAAGCTGTCAAACATGACAAGGACAAAGTCAAGTTGATAATCTAAACATCTAACTAGAACCGAGTATTAGAAACATGAAGATGAAGATAGTACATTAGGTGCTGAAGGATTATAAGAGGTCTTGCAAACAGCTTTGTCGCGTGCACGGAGTAAAACTTGGCTTCAGATCAGAACCTGATTCAGACTTGGCAGCACGGATGTCAAAACCTTGAACTGTACCATCTTCAATACTCACCTGCAAGGATATCTCAGCATTTTAGAGCACATTTCAGCGCCTCACAAAACCAAACACTAAATATACCTATAATCTATGTAAACAATGGAAACAATGTTCCCCCTGTTTTCTTTATGAATAAGAAATGAAAGGAACTCAAAATAGTAAGGACAGTCATAAAAAGAAGGATGAAGCACACACCACAAATAAATGCTTATCGTGCGGATCCCATGCCAAGCTTTCAACATCAGCTGTGACCGACAACTTGAAACCAGGATCTGAAGGGGCCATCACGCATCCCTTTTTGATTCCAGTAGTAAATTAAGACCAGATGTCTCATTGTAATCCTAACTTAAATGGACTCAACTGGGTTTTTTTTATATAATTCCATCCCTTCTCTAATTATCTGAGAATTTAACAGCATTGTTTTCTTTTTTAAAAGGTTTTTTTTTTAAGTTATCGTGATTTCTTTATTAATATTATTATCAGTTTAAAAATTTACAGTTTGTATCTTAAATTTGAACGCATGTAACAATATAAATTCTTTACCTGGGAGCGTCCAAAAATAACAACAAAAATTATTGATTATTTATAATTAATAACTAAAAACTCAAGTTAAAATTATCATCAAATTTTAAATAAAAAACCTCGAACCCCTTTCCCCTCTACTATAGCCACTCCTGTCTCTCCCACAATTGCAAAAAAATCTAGTGAATCATCACCTTATCATAATAATATGATGAATCGCTCTTGTTATCATCCCCTGATGGATTGTTCATCGTTTGCAGGTGGCGGCAGCAATTTTGAGTTGAGCTTCCTGTTGCAAGTTTTGAAAGAAGAAAACGACAACTTGGTATTAAAAAAAAAATCAACCCTGATTCCTGAGATTTTCCAAGGGAAAAAAGAAAAGATTTAAGAAACAAGGCAACTAGTTTACCAAAATGATTTAAGAAATTGAGCACCATATACAAACCAATTTTCTCTTCCCACCACATTATATAAACCAGCAGCTAGCTACCCATTGAATCCTCTGTAGCAAACCCAAAATCTCCAAAGCCATCGTGCACCAATGTTTCTGTGTTACAAAACTAGTTTACCAAAATGTTTCTTTATTTTTGTCTGTGTTACAAAACTAGTTTACCAAAATATTTCTTTATTTTTGCAAAAAAAAAAAAAAGAAGAGAAAAAAACACCTTGGGTATTATCTCATTCAAGTGATTTGAACCGACTAACTAATTGATATTTTTTCACTTCAAAACCCACTAATCCAAATCCACCAAAGCAGTAGACTTTTATAATTTTTAAGACCCACTTGGTACCCATTTCACTAAAATCAAAAATTTCAACTTCCCTTAAAAAGGGTTTCTTTATTTCTTTATCAACCCTAAAACCCCAAACTTGATTTGGCTGAAAATAAATCCAGCCCAGAAAAAAATAGTTTTTTTTACTTCTTTTTTATGTTTTAAACAAAGTAAATTAAACCTAGCCTCCAACAAGAATTCAAAGAATAGAGAATACAGATTCAACAAAAACCCAACTTTCCATTCTCCATATATTCATAAATCAAAAGAAGAAAATCCCAAATGAAGGGGCTCTTAAGGATTCTTTACACGGTGAAATTCTCCATGTATTCATAAATGAAAGGAACAATTTTAATTTTCATTACTAAAGTCAGGAACAACACCATCAATAATATAAGTGTAGATCTGAAATCAAATCTAGAAACAATTTTAATTTTCATTACTAAAGTCAGGAACAACACCATCAATAATGTAAATGTAGATCTGAAATCAAATCTAGAAACTATAGGTCAATTAGTTAGAAGTGTAGCTCAATTAGTTAAATATTGAATTTACTCCTGGAAGATTACCGGTTGTAATTTTAGAATTGTAATTTTATAAATCTTAGAATCATTATAAATTAATTTATATGATCGTTAAATTAAAAGTTTGTAAAATTAATTGAAATACAAACAAGTTAGTTAAAATATCTATATTAATAAAAAAAAAAATAGAGATACAAAATCAGCCATCCATTTTTAAATAACCCGCCATCAATCCCCAAAACCCCCATTTTGTGAATTAACTTTTGGGGTAAAGAAGCTGATCTAGATCTGGATAAAGAGAGCTCATTTTTCTATGATTGTTCGATTTATGAGAAAACAAGAATAAGAAAATAAAAAAGTAAAGAAAATTAGAAAAAGAGATAAAGAGATGAAGTTGCATAGATCGTAGTATGTGTAATAATGATAATGATAATAATAATGAGGAGGAGAAGGATGATAATGATAATAATAATGAGGAGGAGGAGGAATAGGAGGCATCAAATATGGATTGCTTGTTATTGTCAAAGAGAAAGAGATGAAAAACGATGGTTATAATATATGTAACGGTGCTTAGATCATTTTATTCAATTTGAGATTTTAGGTTGAACCAACATGCAAATTGTAATTTTTCAAAATTCGATAAATAATTACAATTTCGACTAAATTATACTAAGCTAGAGTAATTTTCGACTCAACTATACAATTTCGACTAAACTATACCAATATTACAGTAATTTTTCCTTTTATATATCCGGGCATTTTCTCCTCGGAAACAACTCTTTTCACATCCATGTCTGTATTCTCCTATAGACCTATAATGGGTAATGGCGACTAATTGCCTCAGCATCAAAGAATTATCTTGGCATGTGAGTAAATTATTTAGTATGCATATGCATCTTTGCTATTCATGTGACCGAGTTCTATAGCTGTTGTGTTCAATAGTTTTTACCTTGCAGGCATGATTTGAAAACCTTTCCATTCTATTTACTGCAGCGGTTGTCTACAATAACAGATGATTCAAAGGAGCAGGTTCAGAACTAATGGAAATAGAATCCTGGCTTTTTCATGGATAGAAGATTTCATTAGCTCGAGTGTCTGTGTAGCAATTGCACAAGATCAGTCCACAACCAACCCTCCATGTGAAGAGAGGGGTTCTCGGCTTCCAACTTTCGATGCACCATCCCAGACAACGCTCAAATCTTCCATTCAATCACCAGAAATTACCACATGAGCATATCCCGTCATGAAAATGGTGAAATCTCATGATATCCCTCACAATGATCTCCCTTCCCGTGATCTGCGATGCACCACATATAACTGAGTGGCAATCCTCACATATCCTAAGGTTTTTCACTATCCTTATTTTGGAACCAGGAATTGTACTGATCAACCCAAATGCCAGAGCAAGCTTCTCACTGTGAGTCATTAGTATACGTCTCTTATCTTCGTCATTCACATCATACGACACAGAACTCAAGTGTGGTTGGTATCCTTTAGCCTCCAACCTATCAAGAAGATCCTCCAGTGCTTGTTTAATCTCACCAGACCTTGGATGAGTCATATCCCCTGAAAAGAACTCATGAACCATTCCTTTCTCTGATTCTATCCAGCTAAATGCAGGGTTCTTTCTTAGACCTCTTGTTCTCATCAATTTCCTAACAGTAGAGACATCATTCCATCTTCCACACGATGCATATATGTTAGCAAGCAAAATGTAGTTTCCAATGCAATAGGGTTCAAGCTCAAACAGATGGTTAGCAGCAATTGCAGCAATGTCAGCTCTTTTATGGATACGACAAGCTCCAAGCAATGCTCCCCACACTCCTCCATGAGGCTCTATTGGCATTGTTTTAACAAGCTCATGTGCTTCTTGCAAGCGCCCAGCTCGTCCAAGCAGATCCACCATACAAGTGTAATGATCAGCAGATGGTTTAATACCATAACATTTTTCCATCAACTCAAATATCTGCCAACCTTGTTCTACCATTCCTGCATGACTGCAGGCTGTAAGCACCCCAATAAAAGTAACCCTGTTTGGTTTTATCTCTGTTTTCACCATCTCATCAAACAATTTCATTGCATCATGTGCAAGACCATGCATTGCAAACCCCAAAATCATTGAACTATAAGAATACACATTCCTCTCCTTCATGCCCTGAAAAACTCTATACGCATCTCCAACACTCCCACACTTTGAATACATATCAATCAAAGCTGACCCCACAACAACACTATGCTTACCACCAAACTCAGATTTCTCTGCAACATCACGAATCCAATCAGCATACTTAGCAGCGCCCAATTGAGCACAAGCTGAAATAACACCAATCAAAGTAATCTCATCAGTTTCAACACCAAATTCCTGCATTTTCTCGAAAAACCTTATTGCCTCTCTTGGTTTCGCATTTTGTGCAAAACCCGAAACCATCACAGTCCAAGCCACCATATCCTTCACTGGCAATCCATCAAACAACTCTCCAGCACTCTCCATGTTCCCACTCTTCGCATAAGCAGAAATCAACTCCGTCCAAGAAATCGCGTCCCTATTGGGCATTTCATCAAACACTTTTCGCCCACACTCCAAAAACCCACATTTTATATACATACCAATCATAGAATTCCCAACATGCAAATCCTCACCAAATCCCCCAACCAAAATCGTTTGCCCATGAATTTGCCGCCCCAAACCCACATCCATTTTAGCACCACAAGCCTTCAAAAGAGCAGTAAATGTGAAAGAAACAGGCACAACACCTTCTTTTCTCATCAAACTATAAAACTCAGTTGATTCATTTAAGCTTTCCTCAATCAAATAACCTCTGATTAGAGCATTGTAAAGGAATGGATTTGGGTATTTGACCCGATTAAAAATTGACAGTGGATATGGGTCCATAGGGATGTTAAGTTTTGTGAGCGTGCGGATAAGTTTTGCAAGGACATAGCAGGATTGGTCAAGGCCATTAAGGAGGATGCGGGCATGAACTTGTTTGATTTGAGTGAGGTTTTTGCAGCCATCAAGTGTGGTAACAATTTGGGATTCTAGTTGCTTAGGTTGTTGTTGTTGAATTTGATAGAAAGGAATTGGTTTTTGTGGGTTTTGAGGGAATTGCTTGAGGGAAATGCAGGCTAGGGAATCGGATGTGGCCGTGGAGAATTTGCGAGAGAGGGTGACCATTACACTTTTTTTTTCTTTTTTTTTTGGAGGGAGTTCGGTTTCATGGAGATTAATTTGTAGTTCTGATACAGTTACGACTTACAAGCTTACAAGTTAGTCTTCAATCTTTACACCTGATTTTATTTTAGGTCCTTCAGAATCTTATATAAATATCAAGTAGTTTGTTTTTTCAACTAAAAAAAATAAATTATTATAAATATCAAGTAGTTTGTTTTTTCAAGTAAAAAAAATAAATTATCTTTTTATGTTTAATAGTATAATAAAAAATATTTTTTAATATTTAATTATATTATAAAAAATAAGCTAGAAAATAATTTATTAATATTTTATTTTTTTTAAATTTATTAAAATAATGAGGAATAAATCTTACAAATTAAAAAATTAAAAAAAAATAAAATTGAAAAAAATATATAATTTCATAAATTATCTCAAATAAAATAAATAATAATTAAAATAATAGAGATCAAATTAAAAAATAAGAAAAAGTGAGAGATGAAGAAACTAAAATAATAATAATTAATATTTCATAAATTATTTCAAATAAAATAAGTAACAATCAAAAGAATGAGGACCAAATTTGATAGATAAAAAAATTAAATAAATAATAAATAAATAATAATTATAAAAATGAGGATGAAAGTTAATATAAAAAGTAAATTTTAAGAGATGAAATTGAAAAATAAATATTTAAAACAAAAAATATATATAATAATTAAAAGTCTGAAAATCAAATTTGATATAATCAGCAAATAATATGATATTTTTAATTATTTTATAATTTTTAGAAAGTGTTTTTTGCTTAAAATTTTCAAGATAAATAATATGATATTTTTAATTTTTTTTATAATTTTCAGAAAGTATTTTTCGCTTAAAATTTTTAAAAAAATATTTTATTTAAATTAAACTAAATATTTTTTTACTAGAAAATATTTTTTATTGGTTAATTTTTTTAATAATAAATAAATATAAAAATATTTAAAAAATAAATTTTTAAAACTAGAATCAAAGACAGTAATCAATTTAATATATATTACACACTTTCCTTTTATTTTTCCAATTAAGTTTTCATCTGTATTATTTTCCCTATTTTTTATTCGTATTGTACCACTTTCAAAAACAAAAACTCCTTTATTGTTTTAGGGGGAAAACGTGACTAAAAATTCCAACGACAAGTCGGCCCATTGGAGCATCAGAAAACGGGGCTATTTCGTGAAGGGTAAAGAATAAATAAACTCCACATCGCGCAATGATGACGGCCAGTGAACAGACCATCTGAGAGTCGTGAATTTTGAAAAAGAAATCATGTTTAGGGCTGCAATTAGGCACTTTTCAACGAAACCTAAGCCAAAAATGAAACCAATAGAGCTCAAAACACCACCAGAGCAAACCCAGACGATAACAAGAGCGATTTTCGACATCGTAAAAGAACATGGTCCTCTCACTATCGCAGAAACCTGGGAAAAGGTCCAGGTAATTCCTTCAATCCTTACCATAAGTGGGTTCTCCTGATTCTTCTTTGCTTTGATTGCTTTTATGGGTTGCTTTGTTTTAATGGTATGGTGTTTGATGAATTGTCTGGGTAGGAAGTTGGGTTGAGAAGACTGACAAGCAAAAGGCATATGAAAATAGTGTTGAGATGGATGAGAGAGAGGCAGAAGCTTAAGCTCATTTGCAATCATGTAGGGCCTCATAAGCAGTTTCTTTACACTACTTGGTTCACTAAACCCAACTTCAAGCTGCAAGCAAAGCCGGTCAATAAACAGCCTTCACTACCCAAGCCTTGAGACTGCATGAGTATCGTAATAGAATCAAGGGCAAGACTTGCTTAAATCATGCTAATCTTTCTTGGCATTTTGTTATAACCACTGATGAACTGTGAAATGATGTAAGATTAGTGGCTAGCTGATGCTCATTGTCTTCCTTGCAAATCCAGTTTGATACATACCATGGATGGCTGATTGAGCAGATTCTGTTGTAGTTGTTCACATCCTTTATTATCCATGGAAATCCAGTTTCTATTATAAAAGATTTCCTACTACTGCTAAAGATTATTGTGTTGTTTTATCTTTTCTTAATCATCAACTGATTTTCCCAGTTTGATTGGCATAAAGTGAGTTTATCTGACAACTTCTTTGGTTCGGTTGGATGGAACAAACATGTATACGCAAGCTGAAAGAGTCTCACCTGACGCTTGCAAATTAACATTAACAAAACACCTTAATTTCTTTTCTCCATTTAGTTCTTTGACATTGTATTTATTTAGAATTGATTTTCTTAATTTATTCCCCTTCACTTTTTATGGGACTATTATAGTATTGACAAAATATCTTAACATTGAATTAGTTCTTGATTTTATTGTTTTTATGAGATTGAAAGTTAAGGGATTAAAATTGAATAAGGAGAAGAAAAAAAAAACAGCCCTATTATAACAAAAGTTGGTCCATCTGCTTTTTACCTAAATATTATCTAGGGTTTTGTCAAGGTTCATTTTTTGTTTTTTTAGTCTGAGGATTAAAATTCCAAAACTTTATTTGTTTTTATTTTGATACTTCATTTATCAGTTAACCAAGATTCCAATTATATATATATATATATATATATACTCTTCGTATTAATAAGTTTTTTTATAAGAAAAGTTTTATTAAAGTATTTTTTAACTTTTATTTTGTTTAAAAAACAGATCTGATCTATGAATTTTTTTGAATTGAGTTAATTTTATGATTTGAGATTAATTTATTTCAAGTTTAATACCACTTTTTATTTTATTTTAATGCTTATAAAGTAATTATTAGGTATTTTTAGGTGAAAAATTAGTTGGAATTTTTTTTTTTAAGGGTCTAAGACTCTGATTTCTCAGTACTATTATAATAATTGGAAACTAGTTTTTGTTAATGACATCTTTATTTATTAAAAAATAAAAAAATTTAGGTGTGTTTTGGACTTGGCTTTCTTATTGTATAAACTTGAAAAGCCAAGCTTAGAAGTATGTGGCTTTTTTTTTTTTTTTTTTTTTTTTGTTCAAGCCTTTTTTTTTATGTATTTTTTAGTTTGTATAATTTTTTTATTTAATTTTTAATAGAAACCCTTTCTTTTTTAGATTGTTAATTAAATAAATAAAAAATAAATTTTAAATGATAAAATTATTAAATCCAATAAAAACTAAGATCTAAATCAAGAATTAAATAAGTTAATCCGGTTTAATTCATATTAATAAAAAAAAAATTATTATCCAAGTAAAATGATTAAAAAAAATGATAACTCTTTGCATAACAATAACATATATCTAGAGCCATGTGATACTACATTCTATTAGGCTGAATCCATCAATTGCTAGGCTTCAATGATTGAATAAAGGTAGTAGATGATGACTCTGCTCACGCCCTTCATTCATCATGTCTCAAAGTAGAGATTGTATGATAGGCACGTGGAAAATCTACAAGCCATCACCTTGGTTCCTTGGCTTATCTTTCTTGAGGAGCAATAACATTCTTGAGTTCTCACTTGATCTCATGTCTTTTCGATTATGTAGATTTACAGCTCTATTTTGATATATTTTTTAGATTACTGACTTGGTATTTGATTAAAAAATATAACTTGAAACATAAAAACCCTTGTATTTAGAGTTTTGAATTCATAATTAATTTTTTTCTTGCTAATAAAAATCATAATTAAAAAAAAAATTCAACATATGAAGTAGGAGTGTATTTTCAATTTGGTTTAGTTTTTATTTAAAAAACTAATCACACTGAATTTTTATTTTTTTAATTTAAAATCAAAATCAATTCAAATTGACTATTTTTAATTTAATTTAATTTATTTAATTAAAAAAATATAAAAACTCAATATGATCCAGTTTTGTTTCACGTGAAGGGCAAGCTAATGCCAATAAAATGAAAAAGATGATTGATGAATTAATTGGTCTCAGAATTTCAACCATATATACAAGTCCTAGCCTTTTCTTTTTAAATAATGACAAGACCAACAAGATTTTCACCAATTCATAAAAAAACTAAAATAGTTTGGAAAATTCATGAAACCAAGACAAATAGAAAAAGTATAAATTCTTTTTATATATAAACAAATAGAAAAAATGCACATTCCTTTTATAAAAAAAAGAAAAGTTTTCTATCTCTTTATCTACTGTTTAATAATAATAATAATAATAATAATAAAAAAGTGTTCACGTGTCAAGATAAATAGAGTATGAAAGAGTGAAAGATTGAAGTTTTGGGTTCAATTGATGAAGCTAGTGTTGAAAGTTATAGTAATAATAAGAACAATAAGAGAAGTAGAGAAGAAGAGTGATGAGAGCGGTGCAACTTGAAAGATATTTGGGGGGGAGAGGGGCAACTAAGACCTAAAGGTTTTCAGGGTTTCCTTTTATAATAAGTTTAAATATCGGTTAAGGTAGTTCAGTTCAATCAATTGATTTAAAACTTTAGACATCAAAATCAAACCAAATTGATTTTTTTCTTAGGTTTTTTAAGTAATTTATTCAATTTTTTTCTTTTTTAATTAATTTTTTTATTTTATCAGTTTAATCAATTTTTTCGCTTACCGCTACCATGAAAAAAACACTGCCAAAGTTAGCTTCTATTCAAAGAAATTAAAGGTTTACTTCGCCTCGCGTTGATACAGCTCAGGCAGGTGACCGATAAAGCTTGGCTGGAAGGAGATTTCTTTAGCTGATTTCATCGTGGATTTTGGCACATCGCAATGCTGATCCTCATCAATAACACTGAGGCCAGAGAAAAAACCGTAAAAGTTGACATTATAAAGTCATAAGCGTTGATAAATGACGAAATCAGCTGGCATAAACGGGCCACTGACTTGATTCATCCGATTATGTACATAATATACAGCTCTTTTGAAAGGTAGCAAGGAAAACACCAACCAGAGAAAAGGTATGGCTATGGCTATGGCTATGGATATGGGCTATAAACTAACAATTTCCTATCATCAGTTAAGGCAGTCTCTTTGTAAAGATTTTGATGGAACAGCATAGAAATGCAGCTCGTATCATGCTCCAGCAAACTGCGGGGAGGACTGATCTTCGTAGTGTTAAGAATGAGGGTGGCTCTTTGACTTCCGTAAAACTTCTTTCAGCACCGAAGCAATTCTGTGTGCCATGTGATGTTCTAAAAACATCTCCCTGACCCTTTCATATCCTCTCTTTCCCATTGTAAGCCTCCTCTCGACATGAGTGGCAAGTTTTACGATATTCTTGGCAAGGGGAGTGACCCCTTCTTTTCCAACTGAATGCAATAATCCAGTAGTTCCATTCACGACAATCTCTGTGGTGCCTCCTGCTGCCGTTCCCTGACATGAACAGTATAACAAGCAACAATTGTGCTCAAAACGAGCTATAATACATGGCAAGTGTGATGAGAACTCAAGTATCATGCATATTTATTATAAGAAATATCAGAATCGTATAAAAAGCCTCACCAGTACAGGCAGCTGAAATGCCATTGCTTCAATAGTTATCCTCCCAAAGCATTCACCCCGTGCCTGAAAGGATATGCAGAAAGAAAAAGTTCACGAGAGCTCTTATACTTCCAGTTGGTTGGAAGAGGAAATGGAATTGTGAAGAACATACATAACAATGCAATCAGATAGACCTTGAACAAATCTTGGATTAGGAAAATGAAATCAACAGAGGAGTAGAAGCCTCTATAAGCATCCATGATTCATCTCAATGACAGCAAAAAATTGTTTCACATTAAAAGACGGGATTCTTTGCTTCATTTTATAAGATGCACCCATTGCCTAATAAAATAACAACCTTCCTAGACAGATTATGGCACCATTATATTTCACCTCATGCAAATCAACTGCTGTATTTTACCGTTTAATCATGAGTTTATTAATTGATCATCATCTTTTATGTAACTCTGGATGGAGGCCCTAGTTTATTAATGTGAGTTTGCAGCTAAGAGTTGCGTCTTTTATGCCTAACCTATCCCCATTTTTCCTTCCCTGTCTTTTCAGTTTTTATATAATTGAATATTATGCCACAAAGCTATTTCCTACTGAACACAGCATCAGCAAAATGAACACAGCCCATGTCTCAATGAAGATAACCATGTCCAAAAACATGAATCAATTAAGATGATGATAACAAGATAATAACCAACAATTACTCTACCAAACTGGATATTTAAAATAAACTACAGTGCATGGAAAAAAACAATGCTCAGGCATCATGAAACTACCTGTGAATTCTGAACAAGAACATCAATTGCAGCTAGATAAGGAGCTACGGTCAAAGTTTTATTTATAAAGTGAACACGATCTTGAATATTTTTCTGCATCACATAGTTTCGTAATTCTGTCTCAAACTTAGTCTGAGCACTCATGTCACTACCCACAATTACTGCATGCATTGATGGCACCTTTAGTTTCTTCACTTGGATTATATGTAAGCTCTCATAAAAGGAACGCAGAAATAGATCCTGGCCCTTTCCACGCGAAACACCTGCAATATATTTTACCAGTTATTAATATCCAACCAGATATAACATTTTTTTCTCTCCCTCGCTCTGATGTTTCTTTTGTGTGGAGGTGCATTAGACTGGCAGGGAAGCGGACTTCAAAGGCACAATGAAGTAGAAACATACTACAATATCCAAAACCAGCTAGGGGAAGAAGATAAATTCAGATCCCAAGGTAATAGTTTAAAAGGTAATAAACAAAATTCTTCATGTCTTCTTCCAACTGGGTGACACACAACCGAGTCATTCATTTTAAGTAATGAACTGAATTCATTAATAGAAAAGAAAGTGCAGGGTCAAATAAGAATATACGATTTAATTAGCATTAAAAACGTACTGTTAATAATGGCAAAGAGTATATCTTCATCCCGCACTCCAAGAGACTCCCGAATATGCTCACACAAAACCCTTTTTGCCACATTATCTTCGGCAACCTCCATGAGTTCCTTACTATTTCCAAGGTGAACCACATAGGTCTCAGGCATTTTAATCCTGCAGAAGAGGAAAAAAAGAAAAAGAAAAAGAATTACTGAACCGGAAAACAAAGAATATGAAAAAGAAAAGATAATGGAAACACAAATACAATAGAGAGAAATGTTATTTAGTTTCAGATTTAGGTCCCAACCAAAATTGAAACTGGAAATCAAAACTACATAAAGACAATAAAACATGATGATGCCAGGTAAAACAAGCCAAAGACAAACGATCAACATCTCAACCACCACAAGAAGAAGCAAAGCTAGATTCAGCTATTTAAGGTATTTATGATGCCTTGGTTTAATTGAGAATGGACACAATAATTAATTATTATAGGAATTGATATATTCATTCCTATACTTGTGTCTTCAATAGTCAACATTATGATAGATCACTTATCAGAAAATTAAATACCAGGGCAGACAAGAAAGGACATATAATCATATAGAAAGTAAGTACTTTAGTCACTAAGTCATCTAAACAAACAGATTATAAGTACCTCAAACGCTCTTGAGTTCTATTCTTCCAGTATTCTGCTGTTACATGTGAATCAATCATAGCACCACCAACCAAGGGAAGGTGCTTGACATAATCCAGTTTGAAATAATGCCCCCTCATTTCATGGATCCACCACAACACCTTTGGGAGAACTTGAGGAACATCATCCTTGAGAACAGCATCCAGCCATTTACCAGCAACCGCAGTGTTCAAGACAACCAGATCAGCCTTAAAAGCTGTATCTATAGCTTCTTGACCCTTTGCAGGGAGCACCTATATGCATATAACAGCAGATGATTAGCTTCGTGAACAGTCAAAAGCCAACTCCAACTTATTATTAAGAAGGAGCGGCCTAATGATATATATGATGGCAGTGCAGTAGTGAAACAACGCCAGATTTAATTCTGTATTCCAATTAAGATAAAAGGTTGACACATGCCCAACTTAATAGTTAAATTAAAATCACTTAAAAATTGGAACAAAATCATCTGCTAGACAACTTCAGGAGCTAGAACAGTAATTACCTGCACTCCTCGGACCAACATCTTTTGCTCCAAACTGTATACAACCTCATCAGTTTCTGATGGTTTCTGGATAGTAATCCAAAAAACTTCAGTGCCAACACTTCTTAATAGAAATGCTAGTTCCATCAGTAGCAATGGTCCACCTGGAAAAAATAAAACACATGAGCAAGTTAGATCAAAATCATGGAAAGGAAAAACAGAGGATATGATACTTATGAATCAATATGAAAATCATAGAGAAAATTGATGGGATAGATGAGATTTTATGCATTGAACATTTAAGAAATCACAGTGCATGCTTTCTAAATTTTAATCTACTATATAGAATACACAGGTTCATGGAAGTAAAGCAAGTGAAAGCAGCTCCTTGGTTGGAAAAATGAATGTTATCTGGTTGTTAACACTTGCCAGGAATACATGCTATACATTTGCACAAGAATAACAGCAGAAACCAAATGAATGACACATCCTAATTCCTACTGGAACAAATTTTCAGCCACATTACTCCTCCATTTATAGTTGAATATCTTAAACAATAACTTCCTATTATGAACAGCAAGAAAATTTCATGAATTGACATGATACAGGGAAGCCTCCTACTACATACTTCTCCAAACCATAAGAACAACCATACGAGTACATAAAATAATGGAAGCCAGTTACAGGTAGCTTAACAGTTTCGGTATGTAACTATTCCTTCTTTGTCGACACAAATGTTGTTTCAGACATTAGCACTTGTCAGATCATTCATTCAATACACATTTATATGAAAAGAGAATGACAACCAAAAACAATATTTCTGAAACGACAATGCCATGATAACAAAATTTTAAAAACATTCTCTTAAAGCATGCGAGCTTAAATGGTGTAACTAAATGAATAAATAAATAAATAAATAATGCTGCCACAAGATCTTCTAGAGTATATCATTATGCACATCATCCATGAATCACCAAACCAGGCATTACAACGTTCATCTCAAAACACCCTTAGAATGCTCAGCAATTTAGCCATCTTAGGATGAAACTACCATCAAGTAAACTACAATTGATGACTTGCGTTCCTTCAAGAAAGATGACAAAAGGGATGCACAAACACGAATTCACAATATGCACCCCACTTAACAAAATAATTAAATCATTCCCTGATAGTAATAAAGAGTACAAATTTAAGCTTTAAGCAGGATAATAATCACCTGCCTTTCCAAATTCTACAATCATTAAGGACATCATACGCGATAATACAAGCATCTTGCAAGCAACTAGACAATCTAATTACTACTTAATGCAAATAACAACAATGATTGTCCTTCTTTAATCAAAATAAAACTATTAATCACATAGATATATATATATAGAAAGACAGTACCAGAAAGAGAGAGCTCGTGAGAGACCAAGAGAACGAGCTTAGACTTCATGAAACTAAGCGGACTCGGCGCCGTTTTAATCGAATTCGAAAAAACTTTGGCCGGTTTGTTTGAGGCAGCAACATCGAAGTTGTGGGGGTGGGGGGGATCGCAGGAATCGAAAGCGGATTTTATGAAGAAAGCAATAAGAGTTGAGACGGAAAGCATGATTAAGAGTGTTAAGAGCCATCGTTTTTGCACTGAAGGAGGAGCCCAACCAGCTGCATTACTGTGCTGCTGCTGTAGTTTAGCCATTTCCTCAAGACTTTGAGACTGCTGCCTTGCCTTCGGCTTTAAATGGCATTATTATTGTTATTTTACCAGGAGCATTGTTAGGGTTTCGAGTGTATTGATTTTATTGAAGTTTGGTTCATTTTTTGCACCTTTGTACAAGTGAAAGTGGTTGACGCCTCGTCTAGACACCTGGAATTTTGGAAGGAAGTCACTGACCATTTCACTTATCAGTTATTTATAATCATTTATTTACTATAATTAAATTTAATTACAATATCTAATTGATTTATAAATTAAATTAAATTTATTTATTTATTATATTAATTTTATTTCTTCAAAAGCCTTTTAAAAAAAACTAAATGAGTATTTAAAAAAAAAAGTTAACATTAATATTAGATTTCTTCTTTTTAGTATCATTTATTTTTTTATATTAAATTTTATTTGGAATTTTATTTTTTTTATTTAAGAGAATTATAGATATAGAATTTCATTATAATTTTTTAATTAAATTTAATTTAGAAGATCAAAAATATACTTTAGGAATATATAATAATGAAATTGATTTCTAGGTACAACATGTCGTTAGATTGAAGGGATGACTTTGAGGAATTTATTGTTAGCGTGCGCGTGCTACGTTTTCAATATGATCTTAAGTTACACAAGAGAAGAAGCGTATGATTATGGGTTCTAGCATCATTAAATGTCTTTAATAAAATAAATTAAAAATATATAAAAATTAAAAATTAATAAAAATATGGTTAATGCTAATTAAATATTGAAATTGAAGTTGATCTTTAGAATATTTTTAAAATAAAATTATAGTATTCTTCAAAAAATTTAATAAAAAAATAATTATGAATCAATAATTTTGAAGTGAATGTGTTAAAAAATTTAAAATTTAAAATTTAAGAAAAGATACATAAGACCTTTAAAATAACAAAATAGATATTTTATGAGCAAACTTCTTAAAACAGTCTCCACATTAATTCATATATAATTATTTAAAAAATTATTGTTAATATTATCATAAAAATCCCTAATATTATTTAAAAATCATGGAATAATAGAATAATTATTATAATAAATTTATTTAAACAAAATATTCTTATAAAATAAAAAAAAATAAGAATCATTTTTAAAAATAGATTAGACATACCTAAGATGAAACGAACCTAAAATTAAAAATTCAAAGTGTGTTTGGATTTGAATTGATAGATTTATATTTATTTTGATAAAAAAATAAATGGTCTATTTTTTAAAATGGAGCAGTAAGAAGTTGTTTGTATACAACATTTTTCAATCATTAAAGGTGATTTTAGGGGTTAAAAAATCAAAATCCAAGTTTTTGGACATTAAAAACCTAGTTTCAATCTTTTTTAAACCCAAAAACATGAGGAAAAAAATCATATGGATCTATAAAACTCTATTTATAACTACAAAATACATTTAAATTGGAATAAGAATCCAATTGAAACTAGGTTAAGTGAAGAAACCAATTGTAGGATTTTAAGTTTAACGGATGGTTAGATAATTATTTATATCTCTTTAATGTTTTATTGTTTCTCATTTAATGCAAACAAAATTTTTTTAGTATGCCTTCTAAAATTACAACAATATCATATTGTTTAGGTGGACTTCTAAATAAAGTTTAATAAATTGATAAAATATTATTCAATTATTCATCTACAATAATTAAATCTAAGTTTTATATAAGAAGAAAATTTAGAGGAAACAAGACAAAACTTTAAAACCATAAAAGCAATGTTAGAAAATTAAGTGAAGAAAAATATTAAATTCTATCAAAACAGTGCATAATTAATCAACCCCAAAGACTCTTTTTAAACCCTTTTTTATAGAAAATTTTACACATTAACAACTGATGGATTTTTTCCCTAATAACTTTGATTAAACACATAAAAATAATATTAAAAATGAACATTTTTTAATTTAAGTCATGTGACTTCTAAGCTAAAAAAATCTGTTAAGATATTATTAAAAGAATTATAAAAAATTATTCAATTTACTCTTAACCAATAGGCTAAAAAAAATAATTTTTTATGGACCAGGCTCAAATTCAAATTTTAATTGACAAGAAAATAATTTTTTAACCCAAAATATTATATTACCCAAGCCAAAGCTAAGCTAGTATGCATATATAGGTGTTAAGCTTAAAAATCATTTTACTTGAAACATTTTCTCTTTAAAAACTTGGGTGTGCTTTAAATCTAATCTTAACTACTCAACTTTCAAGAAAGTTTTGTTTCTTTTCTATGTGAGGTAAAGTACTTTTAGGAGGTTTTGGATTTCATCAAAACATATCAACCAAGGGTTATTTAAAATCAATTTCTCATTCATTACAATTTATTTAAAGCATGTTAATATTTCATGTTAAAAAGTTTATGTTAAAGATTAGATTCCAACAAAGTCTTAACCCTAAAAATAAATGGATTTTATGTTTAATTTAGCCTAAATATACCATTTTAACCTTGTACTTAAACAAATTTTCCAATAACTTACTTTTTAAGAATTACAAACTTTTTGAATAGTTTTTCAACCATGACAATTATTTATCACATTATTGGTCTAATCAGATCATCTTAATATTTTCATACTAGAATTTTTCTATATGTTGAAATAAATTTTACAGGCAAAAAAAATCATATTATTTATACCAATAAGAACATATAAAACCTTCAATAGGTTTTGATTTATTCCATGTATTAGTTAACATTCTATTTGAAAGAAAATAAGATTCTATTTGAAAGAAAAACAATAGTAAGAGAATATGTTTGTTATGGTATATCTCTATTTGTCCCATATATTTTTGTGTTAACATATTATTTGATGTAGGTTTTTTTATGTTTACATGAACTAAAAAGACTTTAAAACTTAAGATTGAAGTTTTAAGTTAACATGTTTAAGTTTAGGAGTTCTAAGTTAATTAATTCTAACTTTAGCTTTAGTTTTAAATTTACTCATATAATTTTAAATTTATATTACAGAGTTACAGAATATTAATATGATTAAACACACTTCACACAAATAATATTTCAATTGAAAAAATAATCAAATAATTAAAACAACTTGAATATAAAGTAAACTGAATAACCTAGAAAAAAAATACTTACATTCATAAAACTATGATTGCATCCACGAATTGAAATTCTTAGATAATATAATATATTTTTGGTATATTTTATTTATGAAATTAAAATTACAAGCTTGCTGATTATAAAGAAAATTGTAAGCCTACTTGACTATATCTACTATTCTATTACCTACAAAGTTATTATCTATAAAATTATTTTATACAAGCTCTTGTCTATCTGTTTAAGGTTTGAAAAGTCATAAAAATTTGATAAAAATACAATGTTGTGATTTAAGTTTTCGTTGAGTTTTTTCATCTTTTCTTTCCATGATCTTACAATAACAGGAATTACTATTTTTTTATTTATTAATTTACATGGTTTTTCTTTTATATACTCTTGTATTTTAAGTTTCTTTTAATTATTTAATTATCAAATAATTATATATTACCCTTACTTAGCCCATAAATTTATGGTACAAGACATGCAGGTAACAATAAGAGACGGAATTAATGAATGGCCCATGATTAACCATTAAATATGTTTGTCATGGGTAAAACTCTAGTAAACGAAGCTTGATAGAAATATTAGGAATTTCCAACCTCATGCAATGTTTACAGCTAGCTGTTGTCTTGCCTTCTAGGGGGCACTCATCATTGATTCTATCAATAGTAGGAATTGAAGTCAAAAAAAATTATGAGAACATCCATTTGGTCAATAGAGCAGGTGAATCTACTTCTCTTTCCACTGCTCTTTTCACCGGTATTTGTCTTCACATTTGGGGCTAGAAATATAAACAAATGTATCATTTGACCACGCTTAAAGCTCCAAACTTAGTGATAATATTAATAATGGAGGTCATATGGACCCACTGGTAATCAAAACAAAATTACGCAAAGAAGATGACGATTAGTCCTATCATTTGTGAAAATGATAAGATTCTTCAGAATCTGTTTTCTGTGCATCGTGTTCTGCACATTCATTCAATTCAGCAGAATGAGGTCTGTGTCCATCCTCACTCTGCACTTTTTCCCAGAGATCGAAGTTAAGGTTATCAAGGACTGATTTAGATAGGATGTCTCAATCAGCAAACTGGTATAGCACAGCCATGTTCTCCATGATATACAGAAAACCCATGATAGATTTTAAATAATAATGATATAAAACTAATGTACTGCCATGTTACAGACATTAAGTTGTTGTGACCTAAGAGCTTGCTCCAATTAGATCAGTTTAGGAACTGCTCAGTAGCTTTCTTGAAACTGTTTACCAATGAGACTGATAAGCCTAAATGACAATAAATTGCTAACCAATCTTATCTCTCTTCCCGTCGATGGAAAGCTAGTTGGTTCCCAACTCCACCCTTTTGTTCCCTTCCCTCCGGGCGGAGGCGGGGGGTGGCCCCTGCGCCTACAATTTCCTTTTCCCAGCCTCCCTCCTTGGATAATTTTAAATTTTGACCTTAAAATTAATATATTTTAATCTTTAGGTCCTCTTAGAATACTTTTTCTAGTTTGACCCTTTCAAACCTAATATTCCGGCTCCGCCCAGCCTCCACTATCTCTCAAGGCGACACATAACGTTCCTTCTATAAATATCCTGACCATCCAAAGTTCATAGCAGCTTTTGAACTCCCCCTTCATACTTCTTAGCATTCCTGTGCAGAAGTCTTGGTCTTGAAAGTGATATTCTAAAACAAAACAAAAAATTTGAAGCAGTAATGGCTCAGCTCATTAGCGTTGTCTTGGTTCTTGGTCTTGCTTTCCTGGCCTTTTCTCCGATATGTTTTTGTGGCAAGACAACTGGTGGCTACCTCTATCCACAGTTTTACGATAGGTCATGCCCCAAAGCTCGAGAAATAGTCAACTCCATTGTAGCCAAGGCAGTTGCTAAAGAAGCTCGTATGGCAGCCTCATTACTTAGGCTCCATTTTCATGACTGCTTTGTCAAGGTCTATAACTGATCACTATACATAACTCTCATCACTTGCTCTTCTACTATCATGAATGATGTGATTTACATTATTTTGTTAAAATCCCAGGGTTGTGATGCATCAATATTGCTAGACAGCACCGGAAGAATAATAAGTGAGAAGGGGGCAAATCCGAATAGAAACTCAGCTCGAGGATTTGAAGTAATTGACGAGATTAAATCTGCACTAGAGGAGGAGTGTCCTGAAACAGTTTCCTGTGCTGATATCTTGGCTTTGTCTGCCAGAGATTCTACCGTTCTTGTAAGTGTTACATGTTTGTCCTGTAATGATATTGAACCAACCTTTTCCAGCCAAAATTCCAGAGCTGATCCTTTTGTTTATGCATACAGACTGGCGGTCCAAGCTGGGAAGTTCCATTGGGAAGAAGGGACTCTAGAAGTGCGAGCTTGAGTGGTTCCAATAACAATATTCCTGCTCCAAACAACACATTTCAAACAATTCTTACCAAGTTCATGTTACAAGGCCTTAATGTTGTTGATCTTGTTGCTCTATCTGGTAAGTTAACTCGACTATTCACCTTCTCTGAATTTCCGCAAACTATGAATATGGTCCTTAGTTTTGAAAAATTTTGTTCAGGGAGCCACACAATTGGAAATGCTCGGTGCACCAGCTTCAGGCAGAGGCTGTACAACCAGTCAGGAAATGGGAAGCCTGACTTCTCTCTTCAACAATCGTTTGCTGCCCAATTGCGGAACCGGTGCCCCAGATCAGGAGGTGACCAGAACCTGTTTTTCTTGGACTTTGTAAGTCCAACAAAGTTCGACAACAGCTACTTTAAGAACATATTGGCTTCAAAGGGACTGTTGAGCTCTGACCAAGTTCTCCTGACAAAGAATGAAGCATCAATGGAATTGGTCAAGAAATATGCTGAGTGTAATGAGCTTTTCTTTGAGCAATTTTCCAAGTCCATGGTTAAGATGGGAAACATCTCTCCATTGACAGGTTTCAGGGGAGAGATTAGAAAGAGTTGCAGGAAGATTAATTCTTGAATTGCGGTACCTAGTTAGATCTATGCTTTAAATAATTGGTGCTAAAATGCTTTGTGGCTGTTTCCTATTTTATGTCGTCTTTCTTGAGGTTCTTTCACGTATAAATGTTATGCCAGCTAAATTCAAAAAACATATTGACATCGCAAGGTGCATTTAAACTTTCCAGAATAAGAATATATAGTTACAAAAAAAAGGGCATCAGAGTTTATTTTCCATCACGCTTCTTTGTAGCGATAGCATGAACAAACCCAAAAGGCAGGACTTCAAATTTTTCAGAAGATGATATGAACTGAATGACTTTGTTTGTTTTACTAGCCTTCACACACTAATAGAAAATTGGAAAAAAAAAAAAAACCAGAAACGTCAATATAAAGTATCTCATCTGTTGATGAAAATTGTGATAAAATTTTTTTTAATAATTTTTATGAAAAAAAGATGAAATAAAAAAATAAAAGAATTTTATTAGCAATTTTGTCAATATTAATGACGTGTTAAATTACAAATGATAATTTTGTTAATAATTTTAAAATAAATTAAAACTGATAATTTTTTTTTTTGATGTAATCTAAACTGCATCAAATAATTCATTAAAAATTTTAGGTTGGTCAATTACAAGATAAGGGGAAAAATAACTTAAAAATGCATTCAATAAAATCAAGTATTTGGACCAAGTGATGATCAAACATTAGTCAATCTAATTTATGGCTATGTCTATTTCTTGAAATTTACTTTCTGGAAAATTATTTTCCAAACTTTCATGTGTTTGTTTGCCTTTATTTTTCAAACTTTCATGTGTTTGTTTGCCTTTAAAAAAGTTGGTCAAAGAAAAACACTTTCCAGTCAAAGAAAAATTTGGCTTGATTTCCAGAAAAATATTTTTCTGAAAAATTTGAACGGAAAACACTTTCCGAAAGTTGTGAAAAAATTAAAAATATCATATTATTTGCTAATTATATCAAATTTGGTCCTCAAACTTTTGATTGTTATGTATATTTTATTTTTAATGTTTATTTTTCAATTTCATTTCTTAAAATTTAATTTTTATATTAACTTTGGTCCTCATTTTTATAATTGTTATTTGCTTTTCCCCTATTTTTTTATTGAAATTTTTTATCTATCAAATTTGGTCCTCATTCTTTTGATTGTTACTTATTTTATTTGAAATCATTTATGAAATATTAATTATTATTATTATTTTAATTTCTTCATCTTTTATTTTTTTATAGATTTGATCTTTATTATTTTGATTATTATTTATTTTATTTGAGATCATTTATGAAATTATATTTTTTTTCAATTTCATTCTCATTCAACTTTTTAATTTGTAAGATTTGTTTCTCATTATTTTAATAAATTTAAGAAAAATAAAATATTAATAAGTTATTTTCCAGTTCATTTTTCATAACACTAACAAACATCGAAAAATAATTCACTTTTTAAGAATGCACTTTTTTTGAAATTTACTTTATAAAAATAAATAACTTTCCTATAAACAAACAGAGCCTATATATAAGAAAGCTCTAATCCATTTACAACATAAGCCTAATGCCTAATGATTTTGCAATGATAAGCTAATTAATTTCAATAGTTAGAGGCATATTTTTTCTAGTGCACAAGTTTACTCTAAAAAATATAATTTTTTATCTAATTATTAGATCAGTATGAAATTTTACCAAAAATTTCAAAAATCTTGTTCTATGTTAGATAAAATTTTTAGGACAATCAAACATTGAAAATGCTTTGTATAAGGTTTAGAAATTATTATACAAAAATTGTATTAATTTCCTAGCTCATCTAAGATTTTTTTTCTATTTTATTTAAATTTTTTTATATTTTTAAGCACTATTTAGGACATATTTATCTATTATAAAATATGATTTTTTTTTACTTGTATTTAGGTTTTTTAGGGGGGGGACTTTGATTACAATAGTTATTATTGCATTTGTGAGGTTTTATTCATACTTTTGATTTTTTTATCAAACTACTTAGACTTGTTAAACAATTAATCAAGTTTCACGACGTCTTCTATATTTATTGTTTTAATGTTTTCTTTATATTAAAAAAATTGAATAATGATATTTTGGATAGATACAAGTCAAATCGGGTTAACCAACTTAACCTGTGACTTAAGTCATGGCCTTTGTCTAGCTTAATAATTTTATTTTTTAAAATTTATTTTTTATTTAATTGTATAATTATAAAAAGAGATTTTTGCAAGAAACATAAAAAATAAAAATATCAAGAAGAAATGTGTTTCTTCAATCTTTACTCTTCTCTTATTAATGCATCTCTCTATTATTTTAATAAAAATATTTTTTTATTATAAGCATTATTTTTTAAAATGAAAACCTACCATGAATCAAAAGCAAATTTTTTTAAAAGTATTAAATTAATATCAATATTTTATATGTGATTAAAGGGAAAAAAATAATAAACATGACAAAATCATGTCAATAATCTATCAAAAAATTTAAAAATTGAAGAACATAAATTATATTTTTGCTTAATTTAATTTTTTCAGGGTTAACTTTTGTGCATGCATGAGCGTATTGTCAAGCTGATAACAAAATCAAGCTTTCGTTTCGCGTGAAAGGGATCATTAAAGAGCAATATGTTATTCAATACACACACACACACACACACACATGCATGCATCTCTTTCTAGTAAAACGAGTAACCTCACCCTAGTTAATACAAGTATAAAAGAGAGAAGTGAAATCATAGGTGAAGATTAGTAAAGATGTTTTTAATATTTTTCACCAGTCATAAATTTTATTTTTTCTTTCTTTTTTATATTTATTTTTTACTTGAAATAAACTCACAAAATACCACTAGTAAAGTTTTTCACTTCTATGTTCTAATAGCAAGGATACAGAAACCAATCAGTACTCTGTAGCATCTCAGAATCTCCAATAAAATGGTGTCACCATTCACCAACTCATAATCAGTGATTCTATGAACAAAATCCAACAGTGAGCCGTAAGTCTAGGCTGCATTATAATGGTCACCATTATGCGGGCAAACTCAAATCAGAACATAAGATGTTGGAGAAATGGTTGCAGATGGATTGAAGGGTTACAATCATGTGCCAGTTATAGCACCACAACAAATATCTACGGCTGGGTGCCAACGAGCCAAGTTTGTTTCTCAAATTACTAGAACACATTGTTTCTCTTCCTTTACACACCTGGCGTTTACAGGAGTTAATTAGCATTCAGAAAGATTTGGTTTTCAAAATGCTTCCCCCCAAGTTTACATTTTTCTTTGGAAAAAAGCGACCATCTACCATGATTATTTGAACTAGCAAGCATGGAAATGCTTCAGTTGTTACACTTTATCATCATGGAACCACCACCTGGTCTCCTTCGGAGATCTTCCATTTCTACAGTTCTTTACATATCGGTCATTATCCTCGGGACGTTGCTGCAAGCAAGGGTCAACCTCATTAATCTTACAATCTTATATGCAAAAAATAAGTTATAAAGTGGTTGTGCCATCTAATGAATCATGAGATGATTAAACCTAAAAGGTATGCTTATCATTTATCATGGGTATTGGCAAATATACACTTCACCTGCCAGCAGTCAATAGGAGCCCAATGAACACAAAATCCATATTAACTGGAAAGAATGGCTCTAGAAAATTGACCATAAAATCAAACCTTCACAGTGGAGCTTGAAAGCATCGAGAGAATACTGATGCAGACGGAACTAACAGTCATGGCAGGAGACCAAGAATCATATAGTATATCTGCAAAAGGAAATAATCAAATGTCAGTCATGCTGCAAGGATCTGCAGGTTTAGATTGAGGCAATCATGCAATGTGAGATAAACAATGGATTGCACCCCTCATCCCATTGAAGTGGTCACCATTCCTTTTTGAGATGTTCCATTTTATTTATCCACTCTCAAAATAGCATATGTATTAGTGATTAATTCACAGGTTTATGGAGCAACATAACTACCTTCAATTAGAAACTAACCACTTTCAACAAGACAAACTTTAAAAAATTTATCCCACTGAATAGACCATTAAACAATCACTCTTTAAATGGTAAGAAAACCGTAGTTCCACAGTTAATATGAGGTGGAAAGAGCATAACCGACATAAAAGCCATATACAAAGTTAAATCAAGCTTGAATCATAACAAATGACTTAAATCCTGCTTATCAAGAAAAGAAACAGCATAGCATGAGCATCAATACATGCATGAGTCCATTTGTTGTATTGCAAATGAACAAAAGGGATGAGAACAAAAAACTAAAACCACATTCTTATCTAATGACATCACTAAGGGGAAAAAATCTGGATAAACAGGTTGCATGATGGACATAATTTATATTGCAATAATTATTTAAGTCGGTTTGTGTTGCTATATTGTGCACAAGGTTATCACAATCCTTCATAATATCCATGTCCAATATTACAAATCACAAAAGTGTGAGCTATACTAGAATTTGGCCTCTGCAGGTCTCATTGAAAGTTAATGTTATGAGATTTATCTTACCATGTTTTCTAGCAATAATTAAGGTTTTGCTATCTACTTAATGGCGATATAAGAAACTAGAAAACTAAGAGATCGGCATACATGTACCATTGACCATGTCTTGTATGAAAATCTTGTTAAAGAGAGAATGGAAATATCTAAACCAACAACCACAAAAAAAAAAGTCAGCATTTATGGATAAGACCATCAAATTCAACAAACAAGTGAATATTGGCCCCGTTTATTTGCTGAAAAGTAGTTTCTTTTTAGAAAGTGAATTCCGGAAAATTGAATTATTTTCTGATATTTGATAGTATAATGAAAAATAAGTTTGAAAATATTTTCCAATGTTTGGTTATGTCATGAAAAATGAGCTAAAAAATAACTTATTAATCTTTTATTTTTCTCAAGTTTATTAAAATAATAAGTTACAAATCTTACAAATTGCAAAGTTGAATGAGAATAAAATTAAAAAAAAATTAATTTTATAAATTATCTAAAAAAAATAAATAATAATTAAAATAATAAAGATCAAATCTAAAAAATAAAAATAATAAAAGATGAAAAAATTAAAATAATAATAATTAACATTTCATTAATTATTTCAAATAAAATAAGTAACAATCAAAAGAATGAAGACCAAATTTGATAAATAAAAAATTTCAATAAAAAAATGATAAGAAAAAAGCAAATAACAGTTATAAAAATAAAGATCAAAGTTAATATAAAAATTAAATTTTAAGAGATGAAATTGAAAAATAAATATTCAAAACAAACTATATATATCAATTAAAAGTTTAAGGAGCAAATTTGATATAATCAACAAATAATATGATTTTTTTAAATTTTTCATAACTTTTGGAAAGTGTTTTCGGCTTAAATTTTTCAGGAAAACACTTTCCTGTAAACCAAGCTAAATTTTCCTCTGACTGGAAAGTGTTTTCCGTTTTCTAATGACAAACAAACACAAAAAAATTTAGAAAGTGATTTTCCAAAAACTATTTTTCAAGAAACAAACACAACCGAAATGAAGAGCAGAGAAATAAATCAGTTTGTATTGTAACAGTAGGAAAACTCCCGACCACCGAAGTGGGCTGAGATATTTCAACTGGGAACAGAATACAGTAGAGCAAATAATCCAATCGACCCAAAATTAATTTCATGGTATCTTAACTCCAATATAGAACATAAATAATTACCTAAACAAATATGGCCATTGCTATAAATATGCGGATGAAGCGGAGCCGGATGAAGAAATATAACCTGTTTAGAACCTCAATCAACACTATTTTACATGGAAAAACCCAATAAAAGTCTATACAGTTAACAATAGACTGATGCAATTGCAAACCTGAGGAGCTTCCATCGGGTAATGCTCAGGGAAATCAACTTGAAGCTGATAGGTCTCATTTGCATAAAGGGTGCCCGGAGCTCCAATGACTTCAATAACCCACCTTAAATTAAAAATCCCAAGATTATATTACAGATAAATAATCAACGAACAAATCAAATATAGAAACTAATTAGTCATGTTCTTTAAAAGTTTCGTTTTACAAACGGTCCCAAAAAAATCCAAACTTTAGTTTGATTTCTTATTTTCCCTTCATCTTTCTTTGATTTTCTCAGCAAGAAAACACAGTTTAACATAAGACAAAACAACCCATAACAGTAATTAAACAGAAAAAGACCAAACCTTTGGAGATTATCAGTGACTTTATGTTTGAAACCAGTTGGAGGATTGACTTGCCACTCAACAAGTTCTTTCTGAAGCCGATTGCAAGCAATCTTACTCAGTGCCTAAATCAAAACAAAACCCGCAAAATCACCATACGACTAATGATTGATAAAACAATTTAACAAAACCCCATATCATCGATTAAAAGTATGAACCTTGCGGGTCGTTGTAGAGGAGCTCGTCATGGTTGCAAAGGTAACTTTTGAGAGAGTTATTTGTTGGTGTGAAGGGGTGTTAGATAAAGGAACAAAGAGAACCAGTGACGGTTTATAATGACGGGTATAGAATGATTTGTGTTCCCCACCACCGTATTGCCATATCTTCTAGTCATCTACGAGTATTTTTTTTTTTAGAAGTTCTTACTATAACTTTTTTTATTAATTAAAACTTACTAAATATAGTTTATTAAAAATAATTAACTGCATTTTAAAGTATAAATAATAATTGGACTTTGAAGAACAGTAATCATTCTCAATTTATTCGTTTTATGTTAGAAAATAGTTACCATATATAAGCATATTACATACTAAAAAGTTTTTTTTTATAAAAATTTACAATTAAAAAAGACCAAAACAAAGGAGAAGATTAGCAAAAGCCAATGCACAGGGTAAAAAGGTCAAACAATAATAATATATTTTTTATTTAACAATGTGTCTAAAATGCTTGTCTAAAATGCTTGTGAATCTAATATTTTATTAGATTTAATTTTTTAAAATTTAATTATTTTAAGCTTAAATATACACTAGACTCAAACATCTAGCGTGTCAGATCTAACCCTCTCCAAATTAGATTTTTCTTCAAGAGTAAGAATTCGAAATAGAAATATATGGTCATTATCTCATTACAAAAAGATAATCTTGATAAGGGCTATTCTTGCATCAAATCGATAATAATATTTATTATAAGGGATGATCTCATCAACATTAATATTGTATATAAAATGATATAGAATTCTCTTTCATAAAGTATATGATGTTATTTATATTTAATATCGTATAGGAAAACTAGCAATCAATATTAATATTGATTATAAAGGTATTCCTCTCACTTGGATGAAAAAGAAAAAACTTACAACCCCTCAAAAAATAAAAAATAAAATTATAAATGCATTTTGAACAACCTAATTAGAGAGTTCAGAATATTCACACTCTTAAAACTTATTTTCAACATTTATAATATATAAATAAAGAATAAATATTTCTATTTTTAGAATTTAATGTTTATTTATCATAGATCTTCATAATAAAATCATTGACTTAGTTATTAAAAAATCCCTAAAATCCTCAAAAAAGACTGTTTTGCAAAAAAATTCAATCTTTGTTCCCAAACTCTAAAATCCTTAGTTATAAAAAAGAAAATATTAACATGAACTTATAATTATTCATTATCCAAACACGATGAAATATAATTTCCTTATGATTCTAGATTTTTTGAGCATCTTCATGTTAGATTTTTAGATGAAAATCTCAAAATGCATTCCTTCTATTTTTTTTATTTTTTAAGGTGAAATAAATTGGAAAAAAAACATACATAATTTTTTAAAAAGATAAATATAAAATAAATTAGAAGGGAATAAGATGTAAAAAAATAAAGATTAAATGTTTTGAAATCACGAGGATTATTTATTTAGTTTCATTAATTATGGAGACAATGTAATAATTATTTTTGCTGTTCATATAATATAGTAACTAGCTATGGCTGCTTACCATAACACACAATTATGAGCGCCAATTTTGCCACACACCCGTTCAACATGAATTGATACAGTTAGATTTTGCTATAATGATAATCGTACTTTAAAACAAGGTCCAACCATTACTTAATTTCTTTAGACAAATCCATTTCTATTGAGTTTAATTTTAATTTCGTCCATTATAAAAGTACTTATTATTGGTTTGGGCATCTTTGTGTCACATCCAACGTTATCACAATTCTATTTCTTTTTGAAAAACCCATGAAATAACTCAAATAAGATTGCTTTTCTCTTTTTTGCATAAGAAATAATAAAAAAAAAAAAACCTTGACCGAATACAAGCTTGTTCTTATCAACGGTCAACACCACCCTAGTTTACCTGTCATGCAGTCGCAAATCACTCAGATGACCCCACTCCAACCACCGGGAACTTCACCTTCACAGAATCATAAATGTACATTTCTGTTGGACCTAGCTTCCACTAGGCAAAAGCTCTGGTTTTCAAATCATCTGAACTCCTATCTTCAGACGATCGACTAATTGGCACTATTAGGACAACATTTAAGTGGGAACGAGGCAATGAACTTGTTCTCCAAATATGCAGAAATACATCAGCAACAGATGAAGGAGATCAGAGAAATAAAAGTTGACCAAAGGGTATTATCACCTCTCTGTTTGTTAGCGATCGACAGCATCCACATATTGCATGTGGGATTTTCAGTGCATATAATATAATACACACAGTTGCTCACAGATTCACCTACTACATCGCTATATAATTTTCAAACCTAGTATAATGCATGCTGGTGACAATGGGTCGATCTTGGTAATAAAAGACAACAAATGGTAAAGGGTCAAATTTCATTGCCATTTACTAACCATCCCCACCTGGCTGATGATATAAGCTTTGCATTTTGCAACGTTCTGATTCCTCGCTTATCCCACATCAAAAGCTCGAGAAAGAAAAATCGACTTTTACTTGCTTCTTACCTTTGCCCCTTTCTTTCTTTTTTAAGAAGGCATGTGCAATCTGCCCTTTTGACTTCTATTAGCATATTCTAGCCTTGTTCAATGGAGATGTTCCCTTGCAATTTGTCCTATGGGGGAATCTTCAGGGCAGAGGCATCTCGGAAAGACAGGCTTGGCACGAAAATATATATTTTTAAAGGAACAGGATAAATCCATCTTCTAGTTTTCTATGATTTCGTACACAAGATATCCCACCGTCTTTTTTTTTTTAGATTAACGTGGGTGTCCAGGCCAGTTTGCGCGCACCACGACTAATCCCACGGGCCCTGAAGTTAACGACCATGTAAGCCTCTAGTGGCCATCATATGAGCAACTAAGGACTCGAACCTGAGACCATAGAGGAAACAAACCCCTTGATCTCAAGTCCTTACCACTTGACCACCACCATAAAGGAAGCAAACCACTTTGATCCCAAGTCCCACCGTCTTTTGACTTGTCATCAGGTCGAAATTACTAATGTTTTCATTTCCCATCCAATCCTAAGGGCAACCAATAACTTCAATCCAAACCCAAATGAAAGCCTTCGGCAACTGTATTTGGCTGCCAAATAAGCTAATAGGACTCGTTCTCAATGTGATGAAATTGGATTTTGATTCAATATTATAACACAACTAGATAGAGATTTGATTTATACAAACTTTATAAATGGTATAACAAATATTTTTATGTACTAGTAAAATATATAGGTTCAAGATATGATTTGATCTCACCAAACTAGGTTTACTGTTTAAAAAAAACACTAAAAAATCTTATTATTGGATCAAAATTAATTTTTTCTAAATGATTCTACAAGCAATTTTTCTATAGCTAATCACTACATTGCTTATCTGATAATTGGATCTCTTGAGATTACAAATATAAGTATCAATTTTGTTATTTTTATTAGTTTTTTTGGATTTATTATTTAATTCAGATTTTTTATTAATTTCTTTAGTGTTTTTAAATTTCTAGTTATTTCCTAGTAGAGTTAGGGTTTTTTGATCTATTTATAGATCTTATGAATTTCTTAGGAGGCCAAACTCATTAATTTTATTTTTAGAGATATAAATGATGAATTTAAAATTTATATCTTAACTTTTTTTACTAGTTAAAATCAACATGTTTTCTATGTTATTGTTGTTGTTATAACTTTCACTTTTTTAGTTGGTTTATAACTTAATGATCATAAATTATTTGTTTGATGGGTGTTGTAATTTCATGAAAATTTATTGCTTGTTTTGTGTTACTACAACTATAATAGGAAAAAATTATGGAGTAGGGTGTAGTTAAGGGATGTGAAGGCTCCCTTTTTTGAAAAAGGGATATCTAAAAACTAGTTATTAAAGATATGCAAAAGCATATCACAAAGTAAGCTTATATGTTAGAAGATATGGACCTATAAGAGAATTAAGAGAGTGACCATAAATCTCTAGACAATACTAAAAATCTAAGGCATGATTAGAGGATATAACCTCTTGAGCAAGAAAAGGTTAGATATAGGGTTTTTGATTTTTGTTTTAAATTATTAGAGTTTGGTGGAACTTTGTAAATAGTCGAGTTCATAAATTAACCTAATTAATTTTTAGTCTTAATGGATCACTAACCTTAAATATTTAAGAATAATATTTTGATTTGGTATGAATATCATAATTATAATACTTTTATAAAAAAATTTGTAAAGATTTTTTGTCCAAAAAACTTTATCTTTAATCTAAATTAATTAATTATACATAGATAAATATTAAAGATAAAAAAATGTTTTTATTAATAATAAATATATTTTATATGAACAAAGTCAATATTACAAGTAAAATTGATTGGCTAGATAATATAATAAAAATGCTAAAATAAAAGGCAAAAACACTAAGGCTATAGGCAGATTTTACTATTCATTACAATAGTATAATTATGTTTTTGCCTTTACAAAAACAAATAATTCAAAGAACTTGCCTTTAAGGGTAATTCAATTTTTGCACATGATCCATTAATTATTATGAAATTATTCGGGGATAATTCAATCTTTTTGTATTTTTTTAGCACAATTAAATTATTAAATTACTCTTTAAAAGAACAAAAATAAATTATTAAACATGGTCATTTTTCATCTAGTTACTATTTAGGGATAACTCAATCTTTTTGTATTTTTTAGCACAATTAAATTATTAAATTACTCTTTAAAAGAGAAAAAAAATAAGTTATCAAACATGGTCATTTTTCATCTTGTTATTTGCACAATGGAAATTATGCCTTTAACAAGGAAAAATGGATAAATTGTTATTCATGGACTATTTTGTCTTTTTACTTTTTTTTTTCTTGTGTGATTTGACCCCTTGTTTTTTTTGTAATTTTTTTCTTTGATACGTTTTTTTAATTTATATTTTTTAAGATCTCATCCTCCAACATTAAATTGGTTGAAGATTAAGTTTCTTGATTAAACTTGAATTTCAAATTTCACGGGTTATTGTTTTGGAGGATTAACCCGAGTTTAAGAGATTCACGTGGGTTTGCTTGTTTTTTTCTTTTTTTTAAGCTGTTTTTTTCAATTTCAATTTCAATATTTATTTATTTATTTAATTTCATCATCCTTTAATTTTTTATCTATTATATCTGATCTGTATTCTTTTAAATGTTTTATTTTTTATATGATTTATAGAATTAAAGCTTTTTTACAATTTCATCTTTTAATTTTTTTATTGATATGATTTGATCCTCATTCTTTTTGTTGCAGTTCCTTTTTCTTTGACAAATTTTTTAAATTTAGATTTGTTTTATGATTTCATCTCCAAACAATAAATTGATTATGAATTGATTTTTTTTATTAAACTCAAATCTAGAATTTCACTGGTTATGAGTTTGAATGATTAACCCAGTTCTAAAAAATTCACACAACCTTGCCCCCATCATTTGAAGCTAATGTTTTTAAAGTTTCATCCTTTAATATTTATTTATTTCTTAAATTGCATCTCCTTTCTTTAATCAAACCCGAGATCACTTGAGGCTCAGTCGAGGCCCAACCGAAAGGAGAATAAGGGAAGAAAAAAAAGGAAAGAAGCAAGTTGTCTAATCGGATTAACTCATGTTAGTCATGTCCATTACCCGAGTCATCAATTTTGCAGCTTAACACAAGTCAATATAGTGTGTTGACACCTTTTCAGTTCTTTTCCTAGGCTATTTTTTATGGTTCAATCCTTCAATAGTTTTTTGTTTTACATTTGATTTAGAGTTAGGTATAGGTCAAAACAAAGACGACATTAATTTCTTTATAAAACTAGATCATCATTTAAATAGGGCGATTGGTTCATTATTGGCTCGTTAGGCTGAAAAAGCCACTCCATTTTTTTTTATTAACACTGATAATGATGATTAATTTTATTTGATACATCAATTAAGTTTTAAGTATTATTTCAAATATTTTATCATTTATAAAAAAAAAAGTAATAATACTCATATTTTTTTTTTAATGTAGTCATCCAATTAAATCCAATGACTGCATTAAAAAAATAAAAAATACTTCTTTTATTATATCCACTAACAAATAAATCATTTACATAATCTATTGGTCATTCAATATGGTGGATTAGAGAGTTGTGCTTTATTGTCTATTCAACAAGGTGCACAAGACAACACACAAGGTTGGAGCTTATTCTAATCTTTTGCATTATAGATAAAGGTATTTCAGGATGACAAATAAAAATAAATTTTATCTCTCTTTGTTAATTTTTAGAAAAGGGAAAAAAATCAAAACATGAGAATGATCCGGAGTATTAATTTTGATGTACAAAATATTTCTTTAATTCTTTTAGTATTATAGTAAAATTCAAGTGTTTTATGTATATGAAATTAGGTTCATCTCTTTTTATCCTATAAAAGGCATGCATTTCATATTTATTTTTTTTATTATCAATATATAGTCCATATATTAATTCATCTCTTCATACCGATTACTAAAAAATAAATATATAGACACATCAAGTGAGAATGAAATCTTAATATTCTCCAACTTATTCCGATGGGACTTTTAACAAAAAGATAGAAAAGATGAATTAAATATATAATAAATTAAAACAAAAAAAGGCCTAATTGTTTTTTTCTTTTTTATAGTAAATTTTAATATTTTTTTATCATAAAAGATATGTTAGAAATCTATTAAAAATGATCAAATTTTAACTACATCCTAAAAAAACCCTAGCTTTTACTTTCCTTTTCTTTGTTGAAATAAAGGCTTTTATTAAAAGTTCTCTTGTTGTTTTTGTTAATGATGGTACCCTTTTTTTTTCCTTTTCTATCTCTTTCTTTTTTATTCTTTTGTTTAATTTTATTTTAATAAAGATTTGATCCATATGAGTTTTAGATTGAGATTTGTGCATGTTTATGAATAAATTTAAATCAATGTTTAGATATAGGTTCTTATGGGTTTTTTGCACTTATATCTCCTACTAATGGGAGGTTTAGTTTTGATCTCTTGTTGAGGTATTATTTTTCTATTTGCTGGCATTTTTTTCTTTTAAATATGGATCTAAAACAAATTAAGAGTTTCAAAGAATTTAATTTCTAATCCAAATCAACGAAGCTCATTGTTGCGATTGTAGATATATTTCTAAACAACTAGATTTAATTTTCACATTTTTTATAAATTTTTATGTAAAAATATTCATATTTGATATGAATCAAAAGCACCAAATCTAACCTCGTGGTGACAATTTATCAGTAGAATCCAATAAAGATTCCTTTTGTGATTGCTATGTACACCTTCTAAGAATATTCCTTCATCTTCAGAAAAGAGAGATATATTTAGGCCCTGTTTATTTACAGGAAAGTAGTTTCTTTTGAATAGTGGTTTCTTGAAAAGTGAATCCCAGAAAAATAAATTATTTTTTAATGTTTTGTAGTGTAATGGAAAATAAGTTAGAAAATACTTTTCAGTGTTTAGTTATGCTATGGAAAATGAGATAAAAAATAGCTTATTAATATTTTATTTTTTTCAAGTTTATTAAAATAATAATAAACAAATCTTACAAATTAAAAAGTTGAATAAAAATATAATTGGAAAAATATAATTTCATAAATTATCTCAAATAAAATAAATAATAATCAAAATAATAGAGATCAAATCTAAAAAATAAAAAAATTGAAAGATGATGAAATTAAAATAATTATAATTATAATTTTTTAAATTATTTTAAATAAAATATGTAACAATCAAAAGAATGAAGACTATATTTGATAGATAAAAAATCTCTATTAAAAAAATGATAAGAGAAATGTAAATAATAATCATAAAAATAAGGACCAAAGTTAATATAAAAATCAAATTAAATCAAATTTTAAGGGATGAAATTGGAAAAAAATTAAAATAAAATATATAGTAATAAAAAATTTGAGGACCAAATTTGACATAATCAGCAAATAATATGATATTTCTAAAATTTTCACAACTTATAAAAAGTATTTTTCACCCAAAATAAGAAAAACATTTTCCTGACCAACTTTTCTAATGAAAAACAAACACAGAAAAGTTTGAAAAGTAGTTTTCTGGAAATCAATTTTAGAAAACAAACGCAATCTTAATGGACAACTTACCTTAGCGTAACGACACCACCAATGATAACGGACGTATGATCTTGACAATTGACAATAATTCAACTACTGCAAATTGGAAGAATAATTACACCTTCTTCTTTTCTTCTTTTAATAAGTGTAGAGGATAAATTTGGGGATTAACATGTATAATGCTAATAAATAGTGAAATGGTATAAAAGAAAAAAATGGGTGACATAATATAATTTTGGATGTCTCTTTTGAAAATTGTGATATTTAATTAAATGTCTAAATGTTATAGTTCTTAATCGTGATATCTATTTAAATATAGACCTAACAGGTAAACCCATTCGTAAGAAAAATTACAAAACTATTAAAATTATCAAAATCAAGCTTTCGTGGTAAGATTTTTAAAATCTAAAGATCCGATGGTTAGAGCAGTAATTTTATAACTACTCAAAGAAAAACACCCTCTGAAAACTCTTGTAAACATTTAAGCATGATTCAATGGTCGGATCAAAACTTATAGTCATTTTAAGCCATCATTTTGGTATGACACGACCAAACTTACTCCTGAGCCTAAACTTGTCTTATTAGTTTATAAATGCATCTACTAGGTCATCTACACCCGACCACTCGGAATCACCTGTGATAACTACTATGCGAATAATAAATTGTTAAGATTTTAATTAAAGTCTATTTTTTAGTTTATAAGTTGGACAAAAATATATATTTTCACTCATAAAACATATTTGAAAGAAAAAATTCATAACATTATGTTTTTTATGTGAAATAGTCGATTGGTTATATAATTGTATCCATCTAACCAGCTGTTGGCAATTATTGCTTTGTTTCATAAAATTATGATATAACTCACATGACCAATTATACAACTATATTCATAAAATTAGCGGAGTTTGATGAAGTTATGAAAGTTTTGTTGAGGAACTAAATGCTAATAAGCCTGTGTATATGAAACTATTGTACTTATGCATGAAAATGAAGGAGAGGAAATAAAGAGAATATCGGTTGATAATGACATTGCTATGAATATATTGCCTTTGAGTATGTTACAGGTAATTAAAAAAATAGTGGAGTATTTGAGTATTTGACGCCAACTAAAATAGTGATAAGTGGGTACTTTAAAGAAATCTTACAAGCTAAAGGAATGATACGTGTCAATTTAAAAGTGGGCTCCTTAACTGTGCAATCAATTTTCTTTGTTGTGGATACGATTCTATCTTATTTGAAAGGGACTAAATTCACATAAATGATAGTATTCCCTCATCTTTGCATTAAATATTATTACTTTGAAATGGAAGTAAGTTTGAAATTGTGCATGCAGAAAACAAGCAATTTGTAACATATACAAACCATTTAAGCATAATTTTATACAGGAAAACATAATACAATTAGAATTACACATCCATCATTATCATAATTTTTTTTGAAGAAATAGAGGATAAGATTAGCGAAATCCTGACAAAGCCTTTATTAACTAAAAAGCCTGTAAAGAAGAGGAAGATCTCTTCCAATGAGTGAAACAATATTAGAAAACAATTATGGAAAAGTGGCAGTCAAGGTGACTATTCTAGAGATTATAGACATGCTGGACCAAAAAACACGTATTAAAGGAATAAAAAACATAAAAAAAAGGAGAGTTACAAAAATAAATGGCTACAATATAATAATTAGGGCCTATGAATATATATAAACAATTAAAATAGGATAATATAAAGCAGAAGTCATAAGAAAATCCAAATAATCAAGAAAATAAGAGAAAATATAGAGAGTATGACTAGCTAGAAAAAGTAAACATTAGAGAAGAAGATGAAAAGAAGAGTTAGTTAGAATTAAAATTCAAAAAATTAAAATTTATTTTAGAAAAATGTCCATCATTACTCTATCATTCACACATGTTAAATAGGAATGGTTGTTGATTTGATGTAAAATTCAAAATTTGATTATTAACATATATTTTAATTAAGATTACTTGCTAGTTTTCATTTATTAATGAGCAATTATATATATATATATATATATAAACATTATATGATAACTAGTAATAATTAAAAAGATAAGGGTTACTTGCATATATAAAGGAACATGAACATAAGATTAACTCTACAAACAAATATAAAAAGCCACGTAATTAAAAGGTAGCAATAACTTTTGTGAACATGAGACCATAGAAAGAGCCCTGAAAAATTAGAGGTTATATGTTATTGACAGAAGGCTACTGGAAGTATCACATAACTAATTATATAAGGTGTATTGTAAAGAAGATTGACAATAACTCAAGCTCAAATCACCGCATTTTAGTTTTAGCAAGTTCTCAAGCAATAATTTGCAGGTGATGGTCTATAGGCGATAACTCTATATACGATGGTCAAATAGGCATGTGATTTTCTTTTTAATCAGCAAGCTAGCAGTTTCAATTCCATAAATCTAAAATACCAAAAAGATATTCAATTACCACGAGTTCTAATTTGGGGATATAATTCTTTATTTTTTATGTAAATTTATGAAGATGTCTAGAAAAAAAATCAATTACACATAATGAGCACAGAATCGCTGCCAGTTTTTCTAGTAGTGATAATGACAACCACAAGTCATTAGGTGCCGACAAATAAAAGGCACCTAAAGCACATGCATCGACTCAAGACACTACCTTTTCAAGTGCGATGCCATAACATAAAAGGGGTCCCTATAAAGTGGAATTAATTTACCCCCAAGCACGAAATGTAATGGGAGGATGATCTTTCAATGTAAGGTTGTTTTGCTTTAAGTAAGTTTATGTTTAACAATTTATGAACAAATAATATTTCATTAAATTTATCCATTTTCATGTTCAGAAGCATTGAGCTTGCTTGGATAATAACATTGACATTTAAGTTATCGATGAAAATTCAATTGTTTCAATAGAGCTAAGTTTCCAAACATCCTAAATGGAAATTGTAAGTAGATGTATGGTTTTTAAGATCTAAGGTTAGTATTACTTCATTTTTTTACTATTTATTATGTTAATTCATTTACTTTATTGAAATTATTGAAAATTTTCTTTTTTCTAAATTTTTACTACAAGGCTAAATTTGAGTGGAATTGAGCAAATGATAATGTTGTGAGGAGGGTTGGGAGAATCACGCCGCAACTAGATAACATCGAAATCGATATAATTTTTTTTTATTTTAAATATTAAAATTTCATTTGTCATTCACTCATAAATAATATGTTTATACCATATAGGTTGCGCGTACGATACGCAAAAAAAATCTAAAAAATATGCCAAAAAACATTCTATCAAGCTAGAATTATGTAGCGGTATGATAGGATTTTAGACCACCATACATTCTAGAGACTATATAGGCAGAATACATTCAACACGTGATGTTTGAACATTTCATACGACAATCATAGTCTAGTGATGGGAATCAGAGTTGGCAAATTCACAGTTTGGTTACCACACACACCAACAACTCTATTCTATTCGTTTCGCATGTAAAGCGAATGGTAAGATTAATTTTAATTATATCTATTTTTTATTGTTATTTATAAATATATTTAACTAATAATATTTTTATTTTACAGGCTATGACTCTCGGACGCGAGCCAAGCCCAATAAAGCTTTTTGTGGAAACGCACGTGCGGAGTAATGACCATAAAAAAAAGATGCAATTTTTCGTCCACAATTGAGGTCAACACTTGTGGTACATTGGTTTTCAACCATTTTTTTTCTTAAGTTATTTTTTTTTTAATTTGATGATTTTATTTTTTATTTTCAGAAGATATATAATAACTAGTTGAAGGAGAGATACGTGGACGATCCTTCAACTCACCCGTATTTCAATTTGAATTTGTGCTTAGTTGCAGGATTGTCGGGTGGACTCGATAAAAATTGAGTGTACGGACTCTCTAACACTATGACCGAAAACTTGCAGACGACCCACATTGTTTTAGCTATTAGGTGCTCACAATCAATCATAAGCACACAGTCGTTGGAATTCATGGCCTTATTAAATCAAGGAATGCAAGAATGTACAACCCATCTCAATGAAAAATATGAACGACTCTTTGTGGATTATGAAGAACTCCGCCAAATGGTCATAAATATTAGATCACAGATGAGTGGTATATACACACCCCCTAATTAGCCCCACAATCCCGGAAACAACCAACCTCCTCCTCCTTTAACCTTGTCTTTGTTCTAGTTTCATTGTATTTGAACGTATAAATTTATAGTAAATATTTGGTATTTATATTAAGATAATTGATTTGTAAATACTTGAATTTAATGCAAATTTATTTATGTTTAATTATTTTCTATTTCTGTTCAATAAATTTTTAAAAAATATATTTTTTTAAACTATTATTGAAGAGGTTACCAATAGACTTATTCTGTCGATATATTCTAAAGAGTTAAAAAAAATTATTGCCAATACCATTGTAACTGCTAAATCACTGACAGAATTATTTTGATAATAAATCCTAGAGAATTCAGAAAAAATTACAACAAATATCACTGCAACTCATCACTGAAATTACTGATAGAGGGAATCAAGTATTTTTTTTGGCAGAATAGTCTATCAATATTTTTTTTTAATGATAAACTTACTGACATACCAGAAATTTATTGACGGGTGTTTTTACAACTGATGGTTTTCATCCATGAATCTATTAATAAAATAATTACAGATAAAATAATAGTGTAAACACCAACACAATTTTTTATTGTAAAGCAATGAAATCTATTAGTAATTATATAATAAATTATATGTAACTTGTTCTAATCTTCTTAAAAACCCATTATGCCACTAGAAATAATCTTGTTTCAGTCACAAATACAACGTCGTTAAAATATTTGGCTCTTTTTTTGTTTTTGATTTGATATATATATTGACTTGCAATCCCCCCCCCCCCCCTCCCCCTAAAATATGGTATTTTTCAATTTTATTTCTCTAAATAAGGTTATGAAGTGCCACATGGTACACGCCACCTGTCCATGTTATCTTTTATTATTATTATTGTTTCAAAATTCTTAAAATAAAAGAGCAATAAAGGGAACAAATCGATATTCAACATCTCTCAAGCCTTTATTTTCTCAGATCTTAATTAAATTTTTAATTCATCTCTTTTTCAGCTTCAGCTTTAGGTAAGCATCATAAATTATAATTTTGTTTTTCTAACAAATTCAATAAACTCAACTAAGGACATGAGATTGCAAGGTTAGGGATAAAGATAATCATCTTTTATGTATTGAAAATGTTTTAATTTGTGATACAAATATATCATGTTGACATATTAGATTGATGATTGAATTACAATTGGAGGAATAAAACTTAGAAATGAAAATTTTTCATTTTTTTAAATAAGAGAAAAAAAAATGTCATGGATTAGTGATATATATAGACCTAGATGCCTTGTATGGCAGGAGAATTTCAGTTTTTGAGAATAAGGTTTAAAGTTATTCATTTTGGAAATAATGTTTAAAATGATGTAAAATTCATTCATGTGGGTCATGCCACTTCTTTCTTATAATAAATTGCTACTTATGTTACTAGCCATGATTTACTGCAATTAATTTCAACTTAATGCTCTAATTAAGGTTATTAAATCCTGAACCTAAACATTTGACCTGCTTTAAGAGTTTTGCAGCCCACCAACTGCTTGTTGACTGGGTAAAACAAGGGATAGTGTATACATGGCCTCTGATAGATTCATCATGCATGCATGTCTACTTGCCCATAGACGTCCTCTGGGGGAAAAAATCAGTACATTCTGCCATTGTTGTTGTTGTATACAAGAACTTATGACATCTTTGTGTCTATTTATCGCATATCTAGCAATCTCATGATGAATCAGCTATCACTGGCTGCAGAATTTCAATTTTCAGCAGATGTATATGGATACCATGAATTGGAAAACAAACAGAGGAGATAATACAAAAGGAAATTGTAGGGTTAAAAAAGACAAAAGAAAAAGAGGACTTGTTTATTCAATTCTAGCAGCCTTTGAAAACAATTTTGCAATCGAAGCCTTAAAAGACTTTGTATGATATCATAGCATTTACAACGTAAGTGTTGTTAGCTTTATTTTCGTTCACTCCCCTCGTTTATCCAATCCACTTTTAATTCTTAATAACATAAGCCAACCAGCAAGAATATTATTTGTTGCATGCCAGAATAAAAAAAATAAAAATTAAGAATATCTGTTGCTGTATAATCCTTGGTGAACTTTGTTTTCAAGGAAATCTTAATCCTACGCCAGTAATATAGTACCTCCATGAACCAAACTACTACTGCATGCCAAGTGTTTTCAGGTCTCATCTCCATAAATCCACCTCATCCATCATTTCAAAGTCCTGGAATGGGATCTCGTCCGCTCTTGGCACTTCCATATCAAGCACTTTCTCATTAACAACGGGATCACAATCTATCTCATCAAGAAGAGAATCAATGCTGCTGCCATCTTGAAATATAGTCTCGTCAAAATCAAAATCTGGGATCTCATCAAAATCATAATGTAAGACGGGTCCATCATTATTTTCACAAAGGTTCAAGTCCTGCTGAGGCTGCTCGTCACCTGGTTCTTTCATCGTAGTGCTACTACCAATTATGGCATCAGGATATTTAGGAGTTCTCCTTCTCCTCTGACGTCGTTTCACTTTAGGAATTGAGTCCAGGTTCAAACTCTTGATATACTCTTGTAGAAGGGAGCCCTTCGGATACTTGGATCGGCTTTTTCTCTTGGAGGTGCAAGTTTGCCTTCTTTTAGTTGCATTCCAGTGGTTCTTGATAGAGTTTTCAGTTCTCCCTGGCAAACTCTTAGCAATTTCCGCCCATTTGTTCCCTATTTCTTTATGGGCCTGTATTAGCACCCTATCTTCCTCCTCGCTCCAAATATCTTTCTGTAACGAAAAATGGACATCGAAAAAATGATGAGAAAATGCATTGCCATCCTCATGTTGCTTATGAAATGCTCAGGTTGATCATGCCATGGACAAAACATAATTGTCCATGTGTGATTCTTTTTAAACATTTCCGACAAAGATTGATTTATGTGATGGAGGAGGGCATCATTTAGGTCATGGGCTCAATATGGAGGAGGGCATCATTTAGGTCATGGGTTCAAGTCCTGAAAATAGTATTTGAAGAAGTATATTATCTACGCTCATTAAATCTTATTGGAAGAAGTATTTTATGTATTGTATTAGTAGAAGCCTCTCTAAATATACAATGACTATGAAAAGCATAATTCCCAAGCAGGCATGGTATAATAGGCCCCTCTTCCTGCCCTTTTCCACTGCCCAGAGAAGAAGGAGAGAAATACGATGAATAGATAAGATAATGAAAGAAAATATTAACCTTGATATCTGGCCTCAAATGGTTATGCCATCTTTCTCGACACTGCTTGCCGATTCTTCCTGGCAATATCTGAGCAATATGAGACCATTTTCTTATTCCAAACTCATCAACCAGCCGGATCAACAGGCTGCATAAATGATGTTATCGCAACAAATTAAGTCAAACATGAAGAATTAGAGAGAGTATATTGTTAAGTTACAAGAAAAAAAAATCCTCCTTTACACGTACCTATCTTCCTCAGCTGTCCATTGCCCCTTGACTACATTAGTAGTTTCCTTCTTAGGTGTCTTCCCTGTCCTTCTTGTCAAAGGTAGTATGGCATCATTCTTATACAAGCCACCTTTCGTGTAGTAATCATATTTTGTCGACACACAAGGGGTTCCATCTAGCACCTCAATATTCATAGGTTTGGTTTCTTGTAAATTCAAGGACATGTGACTCTGATTAGGACCTATCATGTCAATGATGTTTTCTTGAGGGAGGTTCAAGCATCCACTACTTTGGAAATTGTCTCGACCATATAGTCCATTGTTGTTATTTGTGTATGGCTTGTAGTCACACTCGTATAAATGTGAAGCTGGTGATAATCTATAGGGAAATTCATCCAAAGAACCAGAATTAGAGCCAGTAAGGACACCATACAATGATCTATTAGCATGCAGCTGATCAAGATGGTTAAAATCCTGAAGAAAGCTCTTTGCTGAAGGTGTTTCACAGGGAAATACATATTCTTTCATGTACGGTTTCCTCAAGTAGTTATCTGGGGAAAACATCGAGTGTGAAAGGAAGGCAGGGTTGTCTCTAACCAGCTTAACAAGCTCAATGGAGAGAAAGCAAAGAGAAACACCGAGGCTCGAATATTGGAGTTTGAGAATTGAAGAGTTACTCTCACCTTAATATTGTCTAAGAGATGAGAGTATATGAATGCATTTATGACAGTGGTTAATCTTGGCCATTCATTTTTTGTGAGCCACTGGTTAGTGTTGGTAACATTGCTTAAAATAGTCATTACTATTAAGCTTCTCTTATTAATATAATTTTGCCATTAATGTCTTCTTGATTCCTTCTCGTTTAATAGCTAGGATGGGTTATGCATGAGTCTCTATGGTCAATGGTCGTCAATTGGGAGACATTAGTGCTTTAACTTTGCAGAAAAAAATATTAATTACTATCCCTTTTAATTAGCCCAAAAAGATTTTTGTTCATTGGATAAATTATATATTTTTGACAAGAATAATAGATTTATTCAATATAATATTATGAAAACATTCTCATCGCATATGCTATGGATTAGTTCTTAAGTTAAAAGTCATTGAATAATTAATTAATATCCCATTAATAAAGATAATGCTGATAAAATTGGCTGATATATATATATATATATATATATATATATATATAGATGTATTTACTCACATTTAATTATGCAATTAATTCTAGAAAAACATTATGCAATTATGTTTGAACTTTGAAGGCTTTTACAACGAGAAATTTAAAGGGGTTATAAGAAAAATTATAATGCCAGTCAACCATGTTTAAACCATGACATCTTTCCTCTAGACATAGTCAAAATATATCTTTGGGAAAGCTTCACATATTTAAAAAAAAATTCTCAAAATATGCTATACATTTTGATTCTATACCAAAATCTCCATAAAAGTTTTTTGTTGATCTCTTTTTTTCTTTAATGATGATTTCCTACACCATGATTCACTTGTAACGATGAAGCTTAGCCATCTATAACAACCGAACAATTTAAGAGAAGATAGTTTACACCTTTAGAGACATTAAACTCTATAAAAAAAGAGAGGAGAAATTTAGTCTAATGGTGCTAACAATTTAGAGGATATTTAAGAATGTAATAATGATTATTTTAAAAATATTTTTCATTTAAAAATATATAAAAATATTATTTTTAATATTAATACATCTAGATAATCTAAAAATATAAAAAATAAATTAAATTAATTTTTTTTTAAAAAAGGAAATTTCATGGAACATATCTTAGTTAATTGCTTACGCATGCATAATATAGCAAAGGATTCCGAGTGACATAGACATATCTTCAAAAGAAACCATGAGAAGAAATATAATTCATAAAAGTTAACATATTAAATGAGAGTATTAGTTGTTAATTTGTAACTGTAACCATTTATAAGCCATTCTCTCTCCCTCATTTAATTAGGTCGCATTAATTAATTTAATTATTTCACATTAATCGATCAATGTCGATTTCAAAGGTTATTTGTTATTTCGTAGACAGAACACAGTTAAACCATCTTTAATTTCATGAGGCCGAACATTGACCAAAAAAGAAATAAAATTAATCACTTAATAACTCATATGTTTGGATATATTAAGCATAGGCTATATATTTTTTTTTTTAAAATTAGTTATATACTAAGAAAATAGTTATCAATTTTCGACAAACAGTCCATTCTGACTCCTAAAATGGCTTGATTTCTGTGTGTGTATCTGTGGAAATCTGAGCAATAAAGCCTCGAATCTTATTGAGTTCCAGGTGAAGCTTGTTGTCTTTCTACTGTGCAAGCACGAGTGATGAAATTAGATAAAATTATTTGTGGTGAATTGATTTTGAGATTAATGAATACCCATTATTGTTTGTGGTGAACTGGAAGTGGGTTTGGCATTTGAAGTGAAGAAAGTTCAATCTTGTTATTTCTGGGTTATATCACTGAATGCTTTCTGTATTTTGATTTTCTTTGGCCTGCATCTATAATTTGGTCATTAAATTCCAGTGGACCTTGGCATGAATTCATGGATATGCTTATGTTTTTAGATATGATTCAAAATATAACAATTAAATAGATATGCTTCTATTTTTAGAAATAAAAAAATACCAAGTAATGAAAAATGTTCTCCAAATATTTCATTAGCTTGAATAAAAATTTAGTCAAAATGATACACTAACTTGTATCAATTGAAATCTGTACAAACTGATCAAATTCAAGTTTCTGCCCAATTGAATGTAAATTTATCAACTGTAATCCAGTTAGAAAATACATAATGAATTAAATAAGCTCCATTTACAACATGAAAAAAGAAAATAAAATTCATTATTTACTTAATGGCTGTAAGAAGAAAAAATAAACACATGAATTAGTGGATATTGGTGGTTGATATTGTAATAGTGATTATTTTTTAAAGTGTAAAATATTTGTAAATATATTAAAATAATATATTTTATTTTTTAAAATTTATTTTTGATATTAATATATCAAAATAATTTAAAAATAAAAAAATAATTTAAAAGAATCAATTTTTCTCAAAAATACAATGCCACCACGAGAAACATTGTTTTAGCTGTGGATTCTATTTTAGGTAATGAATAGTGCTATTAAATTTCAAAACTTTGCATTTAAAAAAAAATGATGTATGTGAGTTAAATTATTTAATTTATATAGAAGTTTTATCACCATTATTTTTACAACAAAATTGGGAATGACGTGTCAGACATGAAAAGGTTTTATTTTCTTCAGGAAATTGTTAAGACATAGTTGCGTCAAGCTAATTGTATTTTTCTATGAATAGCCTCAAAACCTTTATTTACCTCAAAACTGTTTATTTGTTTATTTATTTCTTTATATTAAAAATATATGTTTTTTTATTAATTAATAACATTTTTTTAAAAAAACTTATTATGATTTGAAAAGCAAGTTAAAATAAATAAAAAATTATGTTTTGATAATGTTAATTTTTGTACAACTTTATGTGAAAAGAAAAGAATAATTAATTTCAAAAAATTATATGAAAACTTCAACACAGCAAAATGAGGCCTTTTATTCTCATTAAATACATGCTACAAGCCCACATGTCAATATTTTTTTTGTCCAAGAATACTAAAAAAATATCTTGGAAATCTCAATAATTTTATTTTTAATTCTAAAAAAACTCTTGATTAATCTAAAAATTAAAAATCAAACTGAATAAAAAATATTTACAATTCCTGATTTATGTTTTTCGGCATGCTTAAAGTCAAATCTAACTTTATTGAATTCTCCCTTTAAAATGAAATAATTAATATTAAGATTGATTTTCTTTTTTTATGCTTGAATATAGCTAACCAAATCTTTCTTTCTCCTTTTTTGTTATGAATTTTTTTTTAATTTCTTAATATCTAATGATTCAAATGTAATAAAAATAAAGTTTTTGATTAAAATGTAAATATCTAAAACTACAAACATCAAATAATATAAAATTAAAAAAATCATGCATTTTAGAAACAATTCACAACACATCTTTGTATCACTTTACAGTAGCCAACATTGAATCATTTTATATTTTATATTTTAAAAATATTTTTTTAAAAATAAAAATATATTATTTTAATATATTTTAAAATGAAAAATATTTTAAAAAGCAACCACAATTACATTCTCAAATATTTCCATATAGCTATTTTAGTATATTTTTTAATTTAATTTAATTTTAATTATTAAAATAACTATTAATTTCTTCTTCTTGACTTATCCTTCGAGAATAGTAGACAAATAATAAAATTAGACTTAAAATTTATCTGTGTTTTCTGAATTGGGCATTTCATGCTATTTTTTGAACGGAAGTTGGCAATTCAAAATTTCAGATACTTTTTTATTTTAAATTAATTTTTTAAATTATTTTGATATAAAAATAAATTTTAAAAAATAAAATATTAATAATGACTATTTAGGGGTACTGTTGTCATCTACTAGCAGATAAATTAAATAGTTGGGTCGATAGCTGCTTGTCATAAGAACGCATTTCCGAATTGCGATCCTCCGATAAGAAGGCACCCCATAAATACGGCATATCTTGAAAACGAAACCGTTTTGTTGTCATTCAAAGTTTTCATGTCATCTTCTCTACTTCTGCAAAACGCCAGTCTGCTGCAACAAATTTTTACGAATCAAAGTACCCTAACTTTTTAAATTCAAACCCTAACTCTTTTGCTTTATTCAAATGCCGCCTAAAGTAGAGAAGCAGCAACCGATGAATGTAGTAGAAATCGCAAGTAGCGATGACGAAGTCGATATTGGTCCTCCGCCAGGTATGCCACGCAAAACGACGCCGTCGTCTTCAAAGTCGAGAAGACAGCAGCCGCAAAAGCAGCAGCAGCAAAAACAGCAGCAGCAGCAGCAACAAGATAGTAGCTCGGAAGCAATAGCGGTACCGGTGCCTGCGTATCAGAGTCTGGATTGTCGAAGTTTCTGGAAAGCGGGAGCGTATGACGTGGGTCCCATAGCGAGCAAGGCCCCTGCTCAAGGTTTACAGTGTCGCATGTTTTTTTTTAAATTTTTTTTTGCTATGGGAAATGTGATTTTGATTTTCCAATTTTTGGTTTGGTTTGGTTTTATTTTTAGGTCAATTGGAGCATGCAAGAGTGCACCCTAAGTTTTTGCATTCTAATGCAACTTCTCACAAATGGGCTTTTGGAGGTAATTTTTTGTTTTGTTTTGATTTTTTAAAATTCCACGATAGCAAAAAAAAATTGGCTCAATTTTATGATGTGCATGTTATGATTAGTTAAGTTTAAATCAAGATTATTTTAAGGGGAAAGGAAGGATCTTTTAGCCGCATTAGTTGTGAAGGTGAAGATTTCTTGCGTGTATTAGAGTGTTTCCGCTATTGTATGCTAATAAAGTGAAAAACTAGTCAGTATTTTATTTTTTTCTTTATCATAATGTTTTGATGTTGGTATTTGTAAATTTTTGATGGCAGCAATTGCTGAGCTTTTGGATAATGCTGTTGATGAGGTATGGTATTAGACTATGAGTCATGTTTTGTTTTTCCTCAGCTGGGTCTGTGGAACTACATAAGTTATCAATTTATTCCAACAATGAAACAAATGTAGCATTGATGATATAGTATATACTGACTATGAATTACATTAATTCCACAAATTCGAATTCCTGTGGTTTCAGGTTCATAATGGTGCAACCTTTGTGAAGGTTGATAAAATTGATATCATGAAAGACAACTCTCCTGCTCTACTTTTCCAAGGTTTGTATCCATATGAATAAGGGATTGCCTTTGGGATATGGCATATGCTGTCAAGCATCTGCTTTCTTCTGATTATAAAAAGCACGTCAGGAATGTGCAACGTTCTGTGCAGATGATGGTGGTGGAATGGATCCTGATGGTATCCGGAAATGCATGAGTTTGGGTTATTCTTCCAAGAAATCAAATACAACAATTGGACAATGTAACTGTCAAATCGCTCTATTTATTTATCTTTTGGCTGGATTGCTTGACATAATTTTATTATCTTATATGATTATCCTGTTGTTTTCCTTCTTTTCCTATTTTATTATTTTTCTTTCTCGTGTCATATTTTCAAGTTTTTGGTTTTACTATTCCATCAAAGTTGATGCTACTACTTGCATACCTAGATTTTCTCCTATATATGCTCTAGATGATTTCTTGGGAAAAACATATAATTATCCATTTTTCAAAAGAAATTGATGCTTAAAATTCTGAAGTCAGCATCATCCTAAGGCACCCTTCAATACTCTAAAAGTAACCTCAGATCCTAGGTTGAACTTGACAAAAGCTAATTAGATAGAGTACGGTTGCAGTTTTAGGGAGTTGAAACTCAATCCAGATAAGGACTCATCTTTTTCAGCGAGGTAGCTTTATTGGAGGTTGGGGAGGAAGGAACCTTGAAAGAGGTGACCCTGAATACATATGGAGAGTGTAAACCATATGCATGTGGGTGGGAACTTTGTGATGATAATCATTTGCAATGAAATGATATTTTTGATATTTTCATGTCAGTGGGTTTGTCAGAGTGAGTTTATAGATCCACTCCTGCTGAAGTGATATGCGCAAAGGAATGAGGAAAGCAAGTTTGAATTTGTAAAGAGTAGGTTTTAGGCTCTGAAGATTTGTCCTCATACATTTTATTGATATTATGTTGAGGTCAAGTTTCACGTAGTTCTAAGGAATCCAAAAATCCTATTAGCTCATAATTGAAAAAAAGGAGTCAAATATATAAAATGTATTCATTAACTTAGGTCAATTTCTTTATGGCATTTTATTAGATTTAATTGTTTGATTTTCTAGTGGAACTTCAGGTGCTTCCCAATAGAAGTTAAATTGTTATTTTTTTCAGATGGTAATGGATTCAAGACAAGCACTATGCGGCTAGGTGCTGATGTTCTTGTTTACAGCTGTGCAACTCGTGCAGGGTATTTCCCCCACCCCCTTTTCTCTTTGATTCATGTAGCATGCCTTTGTTATTTTAACTGTAACTTGATCATTTTGATTTTGTCCATTGCATGGAATCTTTGAACACATTTTCTTTCTTGATCAATCTTTTCTCTTCGAATCAGATGTTTTTGGTTCTACCTCAAGTACTTTGTATATCTGTTGAGATGAATCTGCTTTGTCAGTTTATCTGTAAAATAATGGGATAATGATTGATAAAGTGACACTAGTGCACAAAAAGTTCGTGATTGCATTTCCAAATGTAGGATTGAGTCATGTCTATTGTAAATTAGGGTACTATTTCCCTCCTTTTTTAGGGCTACCTTGGTGAGCATTGTCCTTCATGATTTCCTTTCAATTTTATATCTTTGAGGAAAAAGAATTTGCATGAGATGCTATTTTGAGTAAATAATTGTAATCTGAAGTAGAATCCATAATGCATTCTGCATGTTTTCCTTCTTTCCTGCCATGCCTTTGTTTATTTTATAAATGTGTTCGTATTTATAAACCTTATCATTTATCTTTCACCCTTTCCCCTTTATGCATAAACTGGCACCCATCACTGTTAGTGGTAAAACTACATGCTACTTATTGAATTTGAGTTTTTAAGTTCAAGATTGTTTGACATCTTCTTTGTATGAACATTTGTCTTTTAGCAAAGCAACTCAAAGCATTGGTCTATTATCCTACACCTTTTTACGAAAAACAGGGCAGGATGACGTTATTGTTCCAATGGTAGTTCTTCCTACTTTAATGTTCAATTTTCTATTTAAAGCACAAGTTTGCTAAGTTTGTTTGATGTTTTTGATCTTCTAATTTTTGGCTTTGCTTACCTTCAGATTGATTTCGACATTTCTGGCAACTGGGCAGAGCCAATACTTTATGGCTCACAAGATGATTGGTCTTCTAACTTGAAAACAATCCTTGAATGGTCTCCATTCACTTCAAAGGAGGAGCTCATGCAACAGGTTAGTTAGAAAATTCTATCCAGTAAAATGTAAATTCTTTATGGTCTGTATCTTTATAAGTACTACCTAGGAGGTTGATGTCACATTGTCCTTTTAGTGCTACACTTCTTATGACTATCAGAATTTGCTTGCTCAATCCAATTTCTATCAGCAGTTTGTCTTGTATATTCACAAATGATCTTCAAGTGGCTTTGGAATGGAGCTTGTCTTCTTCTTTTGGGGAGGTTGGAACAAGTTGTTTGGGATATTGAGCTGAATTATCATGTAGGAAATGCTTTCTCCTGATCTGTTTGGCCCTTGACTTGTATCCCTGTGGTTTCTTATAGGGAAAAGGACACCAGTTGCCAACACAATTATTTCCTCTTTGAACATCCTATTTATCCTGTTTTGATTTGAATATAATTTAAAAGGATATGAAGTGAAACTGATGGAGACTATGTCTTCTGAACATCTTGAGTGTGCATTTATGAATTATAATTCCAAAGAATTAGAATCATAATTTTTTTTCCCCTTGCTTCCACCATTACCTCTCCCATCTAAGTAACTGCTGGTTCCTCTGCCCTAAAATAGGAAAATATGCTTGCTGCTGTCACCACTTTTGTTATTACATACATAACATTTGAAGGCAATTAGATAGCAATCATTTTATACCTTTTGGATGCAACCTACATGCTTCTTCCCCTCACTTGTTTGTCTCTTATTCATCAGTTTGAGGATATTGGCCGGCATGGTACGAAAATAATAATATACAACTTATGGTTAAATGACGAGGGCATTTATGAATTGAGTTTTGACGATGACGAAGAGGTATGCTGTTTTTATGTTTGTTGGATGCTGACAATTTTGCAATAATTTTCTTAACGTATTTTATTTATATTTTTCTTTGTTTTGTTTGGTATGACATGAAGATGTACTCAGTTTATTGCATTAAAATGTAATGGATATTGACCATAAATTTGTATGCAGCATATGGATGGTTTTATTTTATTGCACAAGTTTTACTGTATTTGTAAAATATTTCAATGCCTTGGCTCTTCTAGCAAAGAGGTTCCAGTCATCCCAAAATTTTAAGATCTTAGGATGGAAAGCTTAGGCATCCAAATATGCTTGTTAAACATATATTTATTGGACAAACATGCAAACTAAGCACTTTAATTTGAAATGTTTATGTTAGATACGTCCTTGTAGTTTGATGGCATTGGATAATCAGTGGTTATTTTTGTAGTTTGATGGCATAGGACGATCAATGGTTATTTTTATTTGCTTTTAAATTTGAATGCAAAGTTATGATTGCTTAATTTAATTAGTTTTGACTGGATTCGCTCTTGATGCTGCTCTCAAGCATGAAAAATCATTCCTTCCCTCCTTCCCTCCTTCTTTCCTTCTTTTCTTTCTTTATTTTTTTTTGTCCTGGAAAAGTATGGATGACTTTAGATGAATCAACTATTGTGCATATTACAGGTACTTGTGCTTTAATGCACGAGATTCTCTTGTTGATTTTGATGATACATGATCTATGGTGGGAATATATAAGAAATTGATTTTAAAAGCATCCATGAATGCCTTTTTATATTTGATGTAGGATATACGTCTGAGAGATGAAGCTAATCATGGTCAGACAAAACTACACAAAAAAGCAGTTGAACTTCGATCTCATATTTCTTATTGCATCCGTTATTCATTAAGGGTAACCTTTTAAATTTGTCATTTCTGTATTAGCTTATATTCTCCAGTATTACTTGGTTGACTTGTATTATTTCTTCCTGCTAGGCTTATGCTTCGATTTTGTACCTAAGAAAATTCACAAATTTCAGCATTGTGCTGAGGGGGAAGCCTGTCCAGCAGTTTAATATTGTAGATGACTTGAAATATTCAAAAACAGTGTCATACAAGCCTCAGGTTGGAACAATAAAAGAGGTAAGATGCATGGTCTATAGGGGAGTATAAATATTCCTTTTCTTCTTTTGTATCTGCTACAATTGTTTGTGATGCAAGCTGCATAATGCGCCCTAGGTTCTATGAGAATCGGAGAGGTTTGGTGGGGGGTTCTCATTTCTAATGCATTTCCTTGTAATGTTCTTCTAAACAAGTTTATTGATGTTTTTCTAATACAAAATAAGAAGAGTGAGTGAGTACATGTAGGGAATATCTTATGATTGTTATAAATGCTATGAGCTAAAAAGATTCTCTGGGCAGATTTTGGATATCTGAGAAGATAAGTTCTGTTGCCTTCCCAAAAGCTGCTATTTACCAAGGCAGATTCACTGCCTTCTCTTTGAATGAGGAGAACGAAGGATTAGTGGGAGGACTTTCAAGTATAAAGGTTGAAAAGCCTTTGTCTAGAGCATTGGGAAGGGACTGGCTTAAGTCATGCTGGTTTGTTTGTGTCAATTCAACCATGTCATCTACCAGATTTTTCTGTTTACCTGTTTGTATGTAAACTAGAAACGAAACTAATTGTCAATAGCTCAAACATTGGGTTCTGTGATATTCTTACTAAATTGATGCCCATAGTGGTATGGTAAAGGGTTCTGTGATATTCTTAATAAATTGATGCCCATTGTGGTATGGTAAAAGAAAAATCAACATGTATCATATTATGTTTAGATGATGTAGATATCACCCTAAAAAAATAAAAATAAAAAGTAAAGCTTTTTTCTAGTTTTCTGCAATTGAGAATGTTATTGAGATAATAAAAGAATTTATAATCTTTTGGCATCTAGTGAAAAATAAAAAAAGCATGTATGTCATTGATGTAGGATCTCAAAATTGTCTGTTTTGGTGTTCGCGACGACCAGGTTTTCAGGCAGACACTGGCTGCAGTGTTAAAATGTTTCTATGATGACAGTGTACATATGAGCCAATATATGACCAACTAAATTTTTGTTGGAGTACTTTTGCTGATTTGTTGAACGTGAATTATTTACACAAATATGTGAAGAAAAGTGTTGGAGGCATAGGTCTTATGTTCTTATTTGTTCATTTATTTTGGGTGGTGGGGGGTTGCATTAGGTCACTGTGGAGACAACGGTTGGTTTCATTAAAGAGGCTCCTGCTCTTTCTGTTTCTGGATTCAATGTGTACCATAAAAATCGACTCATCAGGGTATGCCTTTTTTTTTCCTCCCATTTTTTTCATGTAGTTTGATGCATCCTTTGTATATTTTCCTACTGGTGCATTCCATGGGAAAAACTGCATAACATGGAAGATTTTAAACTCTTTATGTAACATGTTTTGAAGTTCAGCCACTATATTGTTTTGAAAGTAGCAAAAACATGCGAAACTTTTGAGTACCTGTTCTCCTTGCATTAGAAATGCCTATGGATTGGATAAAAGCAAATCAGCAACATGGTTATTATGCAACTCATTGGTTGGTCTTTTTGCAATATTGCAGCCCTTCTGGAAAGTCACTGGTGATGCTGCAGTAAAAGGAAACGGTGTTGTTGGTATTCAAACTTTTCTCTCAATCTCTGTTGTCTAATGTTTTTCCTTGAATTGTCATCTACTTACTGCTTTCTGATTATAGGAGTTCTTGAAGCAAATTTTATAGAACCGGCACATGATAAGCAGGATTTTGAGAGGTCGTCGTTGTATATTCGATTGGAAGCTAGACTGAAACAGATGGTTATGGATTACTGGTTTGTTACTGTATATTCACTTCTTGCAGTTTGCAAATCTTGGAAATTGTTGGGGGGAGAATGCATGTGTAGTAATTATTTCCTTTTTTTCCTTTTTCATGGGGGAGAGGAAGGTGTCCTTGAAATCTTTGCTGAGATATTTTTGCACTGTTGGAAATGACTTATTTTGTGTCTCAATATTGAAAGATTGGCTTGCAAACTGCAATACTCGCTTTGCCTTCTGTTGGTCCTGTGAAGCATCTTTAGAAAATCCTATTTAATGACACGGGGCTTCTCTTCTATTCTTTTTTTCAATTTACCTTACCCTGCTGGCTCTGCTGGATTTGTGCCTTGACTGACACCAAAAGAACTCAACATAAGCTCTAACTGGGATTATGTGTGCATAAATAGAAACAAGTTTGGCAGAAACTCTAGATGGGATTGTTACATTTTTTGGATTGGGTTTTGCTGAGTCTTGAGTATAATACAAAGGAAATAAAATTCTGGAATGGTATTAATGAATTTAGGGGCAAAGTTCAAATCATTGGATTACTACAGGCAACGAGGCAGTTGTGAACTTGTGAATTGAATAGTTGTGTTGCTAAGATATTCAAAGCCTTGAACTGCTTGTTGTGGCTGTACTTTTCAACTATATTGCAATAGTTTTTATTTGTTGTAAGCGTTCATTTGCAATCATCAAGAAAGAATAAAGGATATACAACAGGGTTATTAACTAATTTATTTATGTGAGCTGTGTTTGAATGCTTATGTACAGGACAAGGAATCTAAACTTGAGTGCTTTTTTTATTTTTTTTGAGACAGGAAACGCCATTGTCACTTGCTTGGAATTCTGCCTCCTGGTGTGAAATCACTTGATATTCAAAAGCAAGGTGCAGTTAAAACACAAAAGCAATTGCCTACTAACCGGCATAGCATTGATCTTCCAACTAATGAAGAGGAAATGCATCTGGATCAACCTATCACTAGGAGCAATAGGCACCTTGGAAGCACCGGCCAGAGTGATTTAACTGTGGAAGAGTCCATTATTGGGTTGGCAGCTGTAAGTGATTCATCTCACCCTTTTCTTACTGCATATTTCTTTGACCCTTTGCATCTGCTCACCATAGGCGCATGCAGACTGACTTACAAGAAGTTCTTTCATTAACATTCTTGGCCATTGACACTCAAAACTGTTTGGTAGAGACTCAATCCATAGCTAAATTGTCACCCAATCATTTCAAACCAGGGCGGGTGGCTTTTAAGTTCTAGGTGTCTACACTTGGTACTTTTAACTTTGCTTTTAAGTAAAGCGCCTGAAAGCAGGAAAAAAAGAGTTGGGACAAACAATCAACATGTCCAGAAGAATGATTACCTGGTTTTAAACAACTTGCTGTCTGAACATCATTAATATGTTAACATTCATGGTTCATTGCCTCTTTTTGCAGGGATCTTACAATGGAGTTATATCTGATGATGGTCTTGGATCTAAGCCAATTGATCAGATATGTGAAGAGAACATCGAACTTTTTATGAGGTGCATATTTTATACTCAATCTGGAAGTTCAGAATGTAGCATCATGCCTTAATTGACTGCGCTCTATTATCTGCATGCTGTTTTCAAATCAAGCTCTGGGAAATTATAAATGGAATATGCCTCTGTTGTTAAGGACATGATTGTTTTTTCCTTCGGAGGTAGCTTGACAGCCAAAGAAGAGGCCAAAAATGTTACCAGTTCTAAAATTTGGTATTGTAGATAATTACGTGTGTCTGTGTTTGAGTGTGCGTGTGAGATCCATTTCTGATGAAATGTCCAATGCCATTTAGACCTTTCATACAGTGAACTACTGAAATCTTACTTAAATTTAACAGTTTACTTATAATGTTAGTGCTTTTCTTGATTTTTCTGCTGTCCTATACTTTCTGGTCAATAAATCACACCTAATACCCTACCTTCTACAGGTGTGAAGAATACGCAAAGAAGGAGACTGAATTGATACAAACGGTAGGTAGAGTTGGCATCGCATCACCTTCGGTCTTGACTTAAAAATTCTGTAAATCACGACTAAGTTTTGAAGTTTGAAAAGCAATTTCAAGTAATTTATTTATTGGTCAAATATCAGGTTGAAGAATTAGAGAAAGAGTTGGAACAAGCCAAGAGGAAGTGTGCTCAACTTGCTTCGCACCTGGAGACTAAAAGGAAACAAAAGATCATGCAGCAACAATGTTAAAAGGTCGCATGAAGTGATCCTCCTCCTATCACTGATCCCTCGATCGGGCGCGCCAAGGTTCAGCTATGATATTGGGCATTGTTGTCATGGTATTAGGCTCCATTTTTTTCGTGATTCGAGACTGATTCTTGTCATCTACCAAAATCATGTTTCATCTAGTTAGTTTGTACATATGGTGGTGGTTTAGACCTCCGCTGAGATGGACAGAAACCTGGACTCGAATTATTCCAGAGTATATAAATTTTCGAAGTTTCTTACTTGGAAGTTTTCATCTTTGACTTCCTCCGCTGAGATGGACAGAAACCTGGACCCGAATTATTCCAGAGTATATAAATTTTGGAAGTTTTCATCTTTGACCTGGTTTAAGAACTCTTGATTCAATACTACCATATGATCACATCGAGGTGGAAATTGTTCGGCATAACTTTTTGTAGCCGCCCGTGATTGTAAAAATAATCATTCTGTAAAGGTGATGGGGCATTGCAAGACGTGTAGTCCATTAACAAACGACATGTCGTTTAACTTTTCGCTGAGCCAACTGAACTTCTTAAACAGTTCATTACTCGGCCTCCAACCAAAAGGGGTCTGCAATGCATGAGCGAGCGAGGGAGTGAGGTGAGGGTGGAATAACGAACATTCTCAGTCTTGATCTACCAGCACGATACAAAAGCCGGGAATCGGATTCAATTCCATCCAAAATGAGAAAACGCGTTCCTTAAAATAATCGCTATTTCTAACCCCCAATTAACAGAAATTTCATCCTTTTTCTTTTTAAATACAGCACGAAGGAGATTTCTCTTTCAGAGAGACATGGTTTCATTTAACCGATGAATATCCAATCAAATGCGAGACTGACCGTCTCCCCCACGCCGATTGTTTCCGGTCTTAATGGCGACGGCGAGAAAGAAATTCTTGTCGCCACTCACGACGCCAAAATCCAGGTCCCGATTCTGGTGCTAATGACTTGTCATTTTTTATGTTTCCGATCTTAATGGCGACGGGAAGAAAGAAATTCTTGTCGCCACTCCCGACGCCAAAATCCAGGTGCCGATTCTGGTGCTAATGACTTGTCGTTTTTAAAATTTCTGTTTTAGCCATAATTCTTGTATGCTTCTATTTTAGTATTTTTTGCACAAATTGTGAAAACTACTCTTGCTTACTTCTTGGATTTTGAAAACATGTCCTCTTATCTTTTTAATTTTTCTCGTTTTGGGTTTGTATGTGTTTTAGGTGGTGGGGCCGCGTTTGAGGAGAGTAGATGAGGGGTTTAGTGAAGCAAGATTGTTAAAGGAACTATCACTATTGCCTGATAAAACACGGGTTGCGGCAGGTAGACGTGCGGTGGCAATGGCTACTGGTGTAATTGATAGGAGATATAAGGAAGGGCATCCGTTAAAGCAAGTTTTGGTTGTTGTAACCTCATGGTGGTCTGTTATGTGCTTTGATCATAACCTTAAGAAGCTTTGGGAAACTAATTTGCAGGTTCTGAATGTCGTTATCATTAGTGGTCTTGAGTATTTGTTTTTTTAATGTTGTTTGCTCACTCTTTCACATTTTATTTGTCCTTCTTGCAAAATGAATTAAGTTGGTCCTTTCTTTTGTGTTCAGGAGGATTTTCCGCATAATGCATATCATAGGGAGATTGCCATATCAATAAGTAACTTTACATTGAAGCATGGGGATTCTGGATTGGTTATTATTGGCGGGAAAATGGAAATGCAGCCACGTGTATGCTAGTTGTGATTTTGCATTCTCAGCATTTCATGTTTTTATCTTCTTCCATACACTTGATTGTCTTATTGGAAAAAGAAAAACAAGAAGTAACTTAATTTTAAAAATTGGAACATATCGTGGGCCTAACTTTAATGATTACCAGTCAAATCAATTGCATGGTTAATGCATTGGATTTCAATTTTGGAAAGACAGAATTGTATTTCAGGCCCACTTATAAGTCAATTTTCTCTTTGAAGTCCTGTTCATATGCCCGCTCTAGAGTGAATGTTGCTTATAAATGTTTCTTATTTTTACCAATGTAATATATGCATTGTCTGATGCAATCCTTGCTAATCAGATTGTTGGTTCTTGAATAGTCTTATGTTTTTGATAGATTGAAACCAAACTTCCTTCAACAACTTGCTGGCATCATCTATTTTATAGAGCTACTGTAAGATTATATGTGTTTTATGTGCTATTTCAGATTTATTCAGATCCTTTTGAAGAAATTGGCATGGCAGAGAAAAATGCTGAGCAGCATAGAAGCAGGGCCAGTGAGAAAGAGGTATGGACATTCCTGGCATATTCTTTTGACAATGTGATTCACATTCTTGCAACTTGATCTATTTTCGAATAAGCCTAGCAACCATATTGAAAAATCCTAAAGTGATGGTATTTTTAGATCCATAAGTGGGCCAACCTGTTGAATGTTGCGTGCAAGTTCTAAATGGATATAAACTTCCTGATCATTCTTCTCTGACTATTGAGAAAGAACCTGTCTTCCTTACAGATATTTTGATTCTGTTGTCATTGTAAGCTACTGATTTTTCCTTTCTTTAATACATGATCAATGCAAACTAGCAATAACAAGTTCTTGTTGTTCTCCTTTTCTTTTTTTGCTGGCATCTGGGTAATTATGCATTGCTTTTTGTATCCTTGGTAGTCATCAGAGAACTCTGGAACTGTGAATCTGCACCATTTTGCCTTGTATGCTTTTGCTGGTCGAACTGGTGCCCTTCGATGGAGCGGAAAGAATGAGGTGACATATATTCTAAACACTTGTTCTTAGTTTTCTTGCATAATCTTTGTTAATCATCAATTGTTTTATGGAACTGTCATTTTGATTCATGCCCCTTACCTTTTACTCATTTAGGAAGGGAAATCTTGTTCATTATTTAGTAGGCCGCAACTACTTGGAACGTCCAGTTTTGAAACCTGAATATTTGGGTGTTCCAATATTACATTGTTCTAGAGTTAAAGAATGCATCAGCAGGGTGATCACAAAGTTGCATTTTGTTTTACTCTTGACATTGTTATTTTTTATGCACAAATTTCCTTTGTTCTTCAAAAAATTTCTCTAAGCATACGCATAACTACAAGCTTGATGTGCATGCTTTAAACAGTCGCCATCCAGGAGAGGTAGCTTTCAACTCAAGGCAGATAAAAAACTTTCATTTTTGTGCTTTTAGAACATTGAAGCGCAGTCTTCAGACGCTGCATCACAGTTGATTCCACAACATAACTACAAGCTTGATGTGCGTGCTTTAAACAGTCTCCATCTGGGAGAGATAGCTTTCAACTCAAGGCAGATACAAAACAATAGATTCATGTTATTGATAACAACACGCTGTACCGAAAAAAGAAAAAGAAAAGAAGGTAAAAAACAAAAGCTGAAATCAACCCTGCAAAAATTTATTTAAAGTAGGATAAGCGTCTGATAATTTCCATTTTTTTTTTAAGCTAAGTGTTCTGAGGCATGGTACGCCTTAGTTTGAAGGCAGGGGATTTAGGGAATCAATCCTTGCAGTTATGCTACATCACTGGGTAAGAATGCCAGAAAATGTTGTTATGCATTTGATTCATCATCTTGTTTTATTGTATTTTATTATATATATATATTAGAGGGAGTTATTCACAGCACATTCATTCATCTCTGTATCAGGATAGGAGAGAAGATACTGTGTTGCAGCTATCGCACTTTAGGTGCCATAAAAGAAAACATAAAAAAAAAATCTAATGGAAAGACAACAAACTACCCTTTCCACAAGCCTGAGGAAAACCATCCTCCTGGAAAAGACTTAACAAAGAAAATTTCAAACCTGATTGGGGAAGCTGCAAAATATGCTGGCTCAACAAAATCAAAGAAGGCAAGATCTGCTGATAACCTTACCAACTGGATTTTGATAGTAGCAACAATCATTATATACCATTGGCTTTATTTCATAGTGGTTATGTCTTTACCCCAAAAGCTTAGGCAGGATTTATTACACAAACATGTGCCTTTGAAAGATGATCAAAATTTGTCATTAATTTATGCTCGACACTTTTTAGCATGTGTTCAGTAAGTCATTTAAATAACTTCTTTCACTTGAAACTTTGACTCTTTTTTATGATTTACCGGGATTTGAAAGCTTGACTATGTGCCTTTGATACAAGCTTTTTGCCACTCAAGTGTGAAATCCTCTGAAAAACCTTCTCTGGCTCCTATTTCTGTAGGATGGCTGGAGGCTACTTAATAATTACTCCCCTTAGTTGAGCATATTGGTTTCATTAAAAGAACTAGAAGTGATATGGATATAACTTTGCCTGTGCGGGGATGGCATTATGTTGCTGGTGTTTGTGAATTATGATTTTGAATTGCCATGTCTATTCTATCACACCTCTTAGGATTATGTCTGGAATTTTTCCAGGGAATAATTGTACTCCATTCTTCTTTTGTGCTTTTATATGAACCTTTTACTCGATGAAAACTTTTTACCTGAAAACCTGTAGATTTGCATAAGCAATGCTACTTAGTTTGCCTTGCTTCATATACGAGTCAACCGTCCAAATTTAGCTATTCAGTGTTTGATAAATGATGTTAGTCTATTATACTATGTTGCTGCAGCCATCCCAATATATTCCAACCATAACAAACTACACTCAGCTTTGGTGACTTCCTAATGTTGTTGTGGCTCATCAAAAAGAAGGAATAGAAGCTGTTCATTTGGCATCCGGCCGCACCCTGTGTAAGGTGTGCGATTGTTTCTTTCATCTGTACAAGTGTATTTTCTATTGTCTCTTGGATTATGATATATGCTCCAAATATGCTCTCTCTGAAATACATATTATATGATATGCCCTAAATCTTTTGCTTTTTGTGGAATGCTTTGTTCCCGTGCCATGAAAACATTTCTCAATTGACCCAGACCACAACAGTATAGTTTGCTGTGGTTGGTAATTGGAAATGAGCTTGCAAAATCCCATCTAGTTTTGTGCTATTCATCATTTATGTCCATGGCCAATCTGAAAACTCTTTTTGTTAAACCTTTTCTTTTGTTTATAGATTCAAGGTATGGGGGTGAGTTTAAGGCTTTTTTCATGCAAGAAAACTTGACACAACAGAAGACTCAAATACACAGATAAAACAAAGACCTGTTTAAGGCATTTATTGGGAAAGGTTGGCTAGATTTATGTGTGTTCATTGTAGCAGTTTACATTTCCATCTCCTCAGGCTGTTGGAGGAAATGGAGTTGAGCAGACTGTTGTTAGTGGATCGATGGAAGTGTTGCAACCATGTTGGGCTGTTGCAACTTCAGGTGTGCCAGTGTGAGAGCAACTTTTCAATGCTTCTATATGTCATCATCATTCACCACTCAACTGATTCCAACATGGAGATTTCAGCAGAAATTTTGGTCGGACTGATGTATCTTCTTTAGAGGTGGAAACCCCTATTCTCATCCCAAGAGGTGATGGCCATAGGCATCGCAAGGGGAGTCATGGTGATGTTGTCTTCTTAACAAATCGAGGGGAGGTATGCTTTAATCCGGACCTAGCTTCTTTTTTTTAGATATCAGAAGTTGTTGAAGGAGTGCTGTTCCTTCACCTTTACTGTAGTATTTGAATTAACACTATTTGGTTTCGGGAGTGAGGAGTTTCCATGCTGTGGTATCAATACATCAGTAAGGACGCTCTCGTCTTTGCCCTGTTATTGCAATAAGAAGATTGAGAAATGTACCTTTTCTTTCAGGTGACATCATACTCCCCTGGCCTGCATGGTCACGATGCTGTTTGGCATTGGCAAATATCGACAGGTGCTGCATGGGCAAACCTTCCTTCTCCATCTGGGATGATGGAAGGTGGTATGGTGGTCCCCACATTGAAGGCATTTTCTTTGCGTGCACGTGAAAATCAACAAATGATTCTCGCAGCTGGTGATCAAGAGGCTTCAGTTATATCTCCTGGAGGGATCGGTTGATCTTCCTGCACCACCCACCCATGCTCTGATCTGCGAGGATTTCTCAAATGATGGACTTACTGACCTAATTGTTGTGACATCAAATGGGGTGTATGGCTTTGTCCAGACTACGTCACCAGGTGCCCTCTTCTTCAGCACACTGGTTGGTTGCCTTTTAATGGTAAGGGGAGTTATTTTTGTCACCCAACACATGAACTCCATAAAGGAGAAACGAGGCGCCTCATCTGCTGCTCGATGAAAACAGCCCTCGATGAAAATAGTGTTTTATACTTGTGGCTACCAAAGGTCACAGGCCTTGAAAGAAAAAAGAACTGCATCAAAGCACTGTTGTTGGACAGTCTTTGTAATCTGCGTAACAGGCAACTGGTCAAACAATTGCAAGGCGAAGTATCCAAAGGTTCGATGGACTTCTCTGGAATGATACTCGTCACCTGAATACCCCCCTGCTCCTACTGTAAAATGTGTACTGTAAACGTAGGGGGGATTCCTCTGAGCTGAGCCTGACATGGTTTTTAGGAAATATTGTATTAGCTTGTAACAAAAGCAAATATTCATGTTTGTTGCAGACGTTAAAAACTTTACAAGTTATTGTCAGAAGCCTTGGCTGTCAGCAAGCTCGGGTGAAATCTGACGAGGAAGGAGAATTACATATTGGTGATGGATTGTCGCCTTATTTTTTTACCCCAATGGAAGCTGTCCTTGAAGCTGAGTGGCGTAAGAGTTTTATTTGCGTTTTCTTTTCTGTTTTCCCGAGGTCACAAGAGTTAGAAATTCAAAACCTCTAGGGACTTGGGCTCTATACAACTTCTACTTTTTTCCGCAAATGTTAATTCTTCATGGAAAGACCGGCGCTGCAGTCCTGGTCTCTGTATCGAGGTCCATGTACGAGATACCGCAGTAGCCGTGTCTCTTGAGAGAGCAAGAGGTTTGTTTTCGTGTGCAGAAAACACATTTTCATCTCTCTCTCGATGCCCGTTAAGAAAGCCAAGAATTCCTCTTATTTGAAACTGTAAAGCATCGAGCTAAGAAGCGCTTACTAGTGGGTTCTCGGAGCCGTTAGGAATCTTTAGTGAAGGTACACTGAACTGAGGTGAGCCGGATTCACAGGTAAAAACATCCCCTATATTTAATAAAAACCTACAAGAACGGCAACACAGGACCCTTCTTTGAACTGTAAAGAAGACGAAGACAACCATTATAATCTGTACAGTTACAAGTCGGCCTTAATGGACATGGTGACAAGGGCCTCGATTTGTGTAGTACTGGGCCACCTGGTCTGTCAAATGATTGCCCGCGACGCATCGATTGAGAGAGGATTCATATTTCATCTCTTCAACAATCAAATGAAAACTAGGCAGCAGACAAGAGAGCATCAACAACACGAACGTGCTTCTTTGATGTGTGTTGTTCCCTCTTTGGCTGGCAGTCTCATAGGAAGATTGAATCTACAAATATTCCTCTGTTTTTTCTTTTGATTATTATTATTATATGCTTTCCGACACTGCTTTACCCGCCTCAAATCCTCCCCTTTTCCCTTGCTTTGTTAGAGATCGCCACTAGCTGAAAACTCACTGTAGTTGTAATTAAAAGAAGCTTATTCTATCCTCCGTGAGCTCTTTCAAGGCCTTCAAACAATGGATTCTTAACCAATAAGTACAGCCAAGACAGTTATACGCAAGATGGAGGAGACCATCAATTGGTGCTTGACGCTTTAAAAAGTTGGGAGCAGTATTTGTGAGAAGAAAAGGGTTTCATAGTGGCTTAACGAGCATATAATAATAATTATTATTATAATTATAACAACAACAATATAAAATATTAAGTGACGAAAAAAGAGAATGGGTTTAAAAAAGTATGATGTTGCCATATTACTATTTTGGGCGGTGCATCACTTTCACCAAGAGGGTGTACTGGATGGTTTTTATGCTTTGCTCGTCCAATCAAGGCAACCTGAAAGTTCCATCGGTGACAAGTCCTCCCCATTTCCCCAAGATCACAGCTATATGTCCTCCCCTAATTATTTTGAGAGTTAGCAGCACACTTGGACTACAAATTAGTCTTGATTTTTTCTACAGCATGTTTTAAAAGTATTATTTTAAAAATTTAAAACTTAATTTTTTTTATATTTTTATAAATAAAAAAATAAAAAATATTATTTTAATATATTTTTAAATAAAAAAATCGTTGTCATAATACCGAAAGCTCTTAGCAGCACGAGTTATGCAACGCCACCTGCCCGTTTCTAGACTGCAACTATAAGGCTGTAGCAATCATCTCCACGATGATCCTCTGTCATGAAAACGATGTACAATTCTACTTTAGGACTATAATAACCAATCCATGGACATTTAGCTTTAGCTCTGTAAAATCCTGTCAAGTAAAGTATGTAAGAAGAATAAAGGCACGGTAGAGTCATTTTAATTTGTCAATACATGTGTACTTGTGAGTTATTATTATTCTACAAAAGAAAGAAAGATTCAACGTGGGATTTTTTCATAAAAGGGCAAAAAAAGAGAGAGATTTAATGAAGAATAGCAGACATGTCCTCCTGCCCGTTAAGCCATGAACATACTAGCTATTTGACTATTAATATCACTGCTGCGCAAGAGTTCAGACAATATAGAGTTGATTCCAAGTCCCAGGGAAAGGGAGAAACACAAACCTACAAGACTTGAGGAGTTGAACTAGCCGTGTGTTGTTATGTGTCTTTCATTACAAGAATTGAAGAGAAACTAGAGTTAACCCTCAAAACAATCTAGATCACATCTATAATTGAGTCTGGGAGAGCATCAAAAACAAGAACATCACATGGAATTATAAATCAACTTAAATTGACGAAGATCATCAAGTAATAAAATTAAATTGCAAGTATTTCTAAGAGAAATTAGCCCCATATCATATTGATATGATAAAGACTTCTTACATGGTTGCCAGCTGAGTTGGAGTCAACTAAGATTGCAATGTTCGTCAAAGAGTTTGCTAACTTGACTCAATCAATCAAAAAGACTAAGGATTTGGGATCTGGACATGACTTTTGATCCATCGGTCGATAGCCGATCGAATATAAAGCACAGTCACGTCCACATCACTATAATTACTCCATAATAGTGCCAAAGAAAGTGAATTAGGCACAAGGATGAAAAAGTCAATGATCCTATTTCATTATTTACTGCCTAGAGTGGGGATAAGTTAAAAAGAATTAAAAAGCACCATGTATGATGAGACCAGTCATTATAACCGTGTATCGAGATACTGAGGTTATTTGAATTGTTTTTAATATATTTTAGATTGATTGGATGTATTAATATTAAAAATAAAAAAATATTTTAATATATTTACACACAACTTCTACCGTATTTTTAAACATACCCTGAGAAAGCCCTGCAAAAAAATCTGGGCAGGTAGCTAGCTTGCTGAAGTGACTGCGGAACAAAACGTGTTCACAAGAGAGATCCAAACTTTCCAGAGAACTCCATCTGAAATCATAAAAATATTCAACTGAATTGTAACTCATCATGAGCTGTTCAAGTGCCCTACCTCAACATATCTCCTTCGATCTTCACAGCGAAGACAAGGAAAGAAACTTTGATTTTATGGTGCCTTCCTGATCACATGACTGTGGCTATGTGTGTAGCCATCCACCTAAAAATTTGGACTTCGAGACGGAAACCGAAAAGTCAAGTTAGGTGCTGATCCAACACATCTTTGGGGTCAAAGGCTAACCCACAAAGATGACTATGAAGCTGCTTCCCGTAAAGGCAGCAAACATTTCTTTGTCGCCGCCGGTGGGTAGTATTTTAGCTTGTAGTGTCGTCATTATCAATACGTGGAGTGACAACTCTCTCCCACCGAATTATATCTTGAAGGGTAAAATATAGTATCTTCTCATGATATTATTCAAATATTTGAAGGTTTGACATTAACTTAATCATATTTAGAAAAATACTAATCATATAATTCCTTTTTTACATCTAGCTGGGTTAACATGCAAAAAAGTCTTGATTTAAGCCGTTAAAGATTGTAATATGTCGATTACAAAAATCATGAATTTTAAGCTTTCTATATTCTAAAAAAAATATGATCATTTATGTTCCAAATTTTTACTTTTATTTAATTTTGAGAAAAAAAATATTATCTATAATTCACAATATTCTAGAGAAAGTCTAAGGGTTTGACTTGGTGGTTAAAAACGCAAGCTTCCTTCCTCAACTTTCCAAGTTCAAATCTTAAGACTAAGCATCCGAGATAATTTATTAAATCTCTTTAAAGTGGTGTGTTATAAAAATCACACTGATCTAAAAAGAACATTTATGATTGAAAAAAATTATGATTTTAAATATAATCAAGTCATATTTTGAGATTTTGCCTCTTTTTTTTTTCAACTCATTTAGATTTAGACTAAGATCTAATGAAATTTGTCTAGCTTGGCTATCCTACCTAATTGAGTCATTTACTTTTATGATGTTGAACTAAATAATAATAATAAAAACATAAATAGATTTTAACCCTTGATAGTTCACAAGGAACTAAACCAGTTTTTCTAATCGAAGCTATTAACCACTAGTTCATCTTTTCATAAATTAATTTTATGATAGAAAACCATCATAAATTCATTGTTTTGTAGTTGATATATTCATAGAAAATTCCTTCATTTATTTTTTGATGAATTATTGAAAAGAAAACAAACTTAATCAAAATTCAAGTTCAAAATCTAATAAATCAAATAATAATAATAAAATAAAACTCTTCAGATTAACAAGTTTTTGATTCTCATGCTGAAAAATTCAGATAGTAAATTCGCTAACTATTTACGGATATTGATATAAATGGATATTGTTTATGTTTATAGATCATTAAGCATTTCCCAAGAATTCAATTCAAAATAATGTAAATTAAGAACCAAATTAAGCCAAAAAGTAAAAATGGAATAGTAAACAAACCCAAAAGAGTATCTTTCTGATGAAGGGGATAAAGTCACGGGCGACATTACATGGTGTCTATTGCGAGTCTCCTTTGACTAATAATCAAAGTAAGCATCACCTAAGTGAAGGCAATGCCCCACGGACGATGTATAAGTAGGCCATCATAGGCCATTAATTAGTAAATTAGGCATAAAATTGAAAAAATGATGCCCTAATTAATTACATCTCCGGCTTCTCAGCTGTGGGGGCTCACTTCTCAAAAGCTAACAAATATTGTTGACAGGCTCACGAGAGACATCAGCATATGGTGAATTTGTTGATTGAATTAATTAATTATTCATTAATATTGTTAACTCTTTTGTTTTTTATACTTTTGAACCACTTATGGGAAATTGGGAATTGAAATCAATAAACGCAAGGTTGAAGGAGAGGAACAGTATGCCATAAAATTGTTTTTTTAAGGCATCATAATCTCTAGGCAAGTTTCGTGTGTAAAACCAACAGTTTTTTTTTTTAATTAAGTTTTAAACAATCCATCTAAATCATATACGATGGATTAATTCTAGGTAAATTTCTTTTCACAATCTCTTGAAAATTCAAAATTTAAATAAATTGTAAAAGAGCAAACTCACTTATCATTGCATTAAGAGTTTATTTTATATTATTAGAATGGTTTCTTTTTATTTTTTATTTAAAAATGTATCAAAATAATTTTTATTTTTTTAACATCAACACATAAAAAAAATCTAAAAACACAAAAAATAAATAAATTTAAAATAAAAATAAAATAAAAATTAGATTTTATCATAAGTACTTTTAAAATACAATAAATAAATAAATAAACGGGCTCTAATCACTGATACTTTCCATTGTTAAGATTCGAAGAGGTGATCTGGATACGTACTACCTCCTGGCTTATATATATATAGAACATATTATTAATTTCTGAGCCAACTAATCAAGTGATTCAATTTGATCAAAGAGAGTACATTAAATCAAATTCAAACCATAAAGGCCATTAGTTTAAACTCATATACAACTAATATAGTCTAGTGCTCCAGTGCATTTGAATCCAATTGCAGTTATGAAATCTGTATTTGGTTGGGAAATATTTCCCTGTCCTCTAGTTTGTGGATGATTATGGAACAGAAAATTCGACCATTTTTCTCATGTTCTAAAAGCAGAGCTAACTAAAATGGAAGGCCGGCCACCGAATGGTGCGTGCCTTCCAAATACACATGTATGCATGCTTCTTCTTTTCTTTGATAGGATATATTTAGCTTGTGTTAACTAGGCCAAATCCCACAAATTTTCATAAGATATCCAAGTAGATAGATAATGAAAATCTTGTAAAGCTATTAAATTTTGTGTTTGCTTCTTCTTCCCCAGGCTATCTCTTGTTAGTTTCATGCATGAAGACTAACTTCCTACGTTTATAATCACCTCAGGCACTCTATAGAAATCATCTGCATCAAAATTAAACTATTTATAAAAACTATTTTCTCACAACCTATGCATGGATTCAAAACCAAAAAAAGAAAAAAGGGAAACAAGAATGTTAGTTGAGTTACAAGTTGATTGACAATAATATGTCAATTAAGCTATATGATGGGGTGGTTATATAAGTGTGACCTCACTTTTCTTTTCCTTTTTTTTTTCAAAAAAATAAACTTTGATGAAAGCAGCATACCACCGCAGTCAAGACAAACATAATAGCTCGAATTCCGTCAAAGAAATTGAGAATGGGACCAAACCCTAATTCAGCTAGCAAGGGTCCCACGAGAACAAAAATGTCAAGATAAAACGAGGAATGGTGGGGCAATACAAGAATGCATGCGATCGAGCTGATTCGCCTCCTAAGAGATGTGATCAGAGAGTATGTGGATTTCCTTGTCATCTTAGAATCCCTACAGACCATAACTCCTCCAGTCCTGTTCAGTAATTCCACTCCACTCCACTGTATGGCAATCAATGGAAGGAATGTTATTTTTGGGTTTCGTTTCGATGAAGGAGGAAACCAAATCTTTTGAGCATATTTCCCGCTGCTCCACATATCACATGCTCCCTAGCTTGTTACCATCAACAACAGTTATTGTTTTGACAATGACTTTCAAGCCTTCATGACAAGAAAGAATACCACCACGAAATTCCTTTCTTTTTCTTTTTCCTTTTCCTTTCCTTTTTTGTTTTTCTCTTTAGTTAATTCTAAAGTAAGAACTAACAAGACTTGCTTCAACCACTGGAAAAGAAATTTAAGTCTCGGAGGGATACTGCATTTTTACAGCCACTGAGAATACGGGACACAGTCCAAAACATGCAAGCATAAACTGTTGTGGAGTTTACAATAAATTGTAAGCTGAGAACATGGAATGCATGCAGTAAATTATAATTTCCATCTTAATATTGGTTGTCATGAGTTTTTTTTTATATATATAAACTTCTTGACACGACTCACTATACATTTCTGGTGGACACCGTTCACGTGTGGATAATTACTCTCGAGAGTTAAACCATAGGAAAAAATCTGTCAACTCAAAGTCTCAATCGATCACACACTTGTGTATTAATTGAAGATTAAAGCGATTGGATTCAAACTATAAATATCTTATTCTCCTAATTGATTCCTTAAGCTCACTTGGTGTGATGAGCTGTGACCCTAAAAGAGTTAGTTGAAGATGGGGGTCTGTGGCTTTCAGCTGGCCTTGAAGGTTTGCCTTGCCCTAATTCACCCTACTACTACAGTACTAGCCTAAGTAGCTAAATGGACATGAATAGTATTGAATGTTTCCCGTGTTTTAGCATTTAATTTTAGTTAAAGAAAGGAACGGAGAAACAAGTTACACTACCACCTATTTGTCTAATTGTAATAGAATAAAGTAGATTTATAGCACACATCTTTTTTATCGGTAAAAAAAAAAAAATGCCTACAATAAAAAAAAGACTTAGACGCGATCAAGAACAAAAAAAGCTAAAAAAGAAAGTTTACTTTATCGGTAAAAAAAAAAAAATGCCTACAGTAAAAAAAAGACTTAGACGCGATCAAGAAAAAAAAAAAGAAGCTAAAAACGAAAGTCTATTTCAGTTAATTCGTGAAACCCGTGTTCTAAACGATAATATTATGATAAATAAACAAAAAAAATTCAATAAAATCAAAGTGATATCATAAAAACCTCAGCCTTTAAGGTTTTTTTAAAAATTATTCCATAATTGATAACAATATTAAAGGATGAAATAACAAAAATATAAATTAAAAAAATTTATCAAAGTAAATCCAATAAAAAAAGACAAATAAAAAGATCTAAGACAACCCGGATTATTTTGAAAATTCACAAAAAATCATATAGAAGACATATAAAAAAAATAGAGCCTAATTATAATTGATATTAATGTTGAGTGAAGCAATTGAAAAAACATCATCTTTAAAAAGAAAAATAAATAAATCAAACAAACATGAGTGAATCTTCTAAATTTAGATTAAGATCTCAAACTTGCAATCCATTAAATTTTAGACTTAGAATGAATCTAAAAGCTCAATTTCAACTAATTTAATGTTGATTAGTCAAATTAAATCGAACAAAAACAACAAATACAATGACCCTATTAAAAATTATTCCATAATTGATAACAATGTTAAAGGATGAAATAAAAAAAAAATTAATTAAAAATTATTCCATAATTGATAACAATATTAAAGGATGAAATAACAAAAAAATTAAAAAAATTTCAATATTAAAGGATGAAATAACAAAAATATAAATTTAAAAAATTTATCAAAGTAAATCCAATAAAAAAAGACAAATAAAAAGATCTAAGACAACCCGGATTATTTTGAAAATTCACAAAAAATCATATAGAAGACATATAAAAAAAATAGAGCCTAATTATAATTGATATTAATGTTGAGTGAAGCAATTGAAAAAACATCATCTTTAAAAAGAAAAATAAATAAATCAAACAAACATGAGTGAATCTTCTAAATTTAGATTAAGATCTCAAACTTGCAATCCATTAAATTTTAGACTTAGAATGAATCAAAAGGCTCAATTTCAACCAATTTAATGTTGATTAGTCAAATTAAATCTAACAAAAACAACAAATACAATGACCCGAGAAAACTCGGGTTATTATCAAAATCAGTGAAAAACCCCATAAAAAATAAATAAATAAATATAATAGAGTCTAGTCTTCAATTTAATCTTAAAAAACATATGAGCTTAAAGAAAAAAAAAAATAGAAGAGGCAAATTCAGGTGAAACCTCTTAAACTTGAGTTAGAAGTTCAATTCCTAGTTAATTTAATTTGGTCTTTTGAATTTTTTTTATCAAGATAAATTTTTTATTCACATATCTCTTATTTATTTTAGCAAATGTGATGTCTTTAACTGTAATAATTGTTAATCTTAAAACAAAAATATTTTATGATTGTTAAAGTAAAATATTAAAAAATATCAAAATAGTATGTTAACATTTTAACTGTAACTGAAAACTAATAATAATAATAATAAATATAATAAATTCATTTTCAAAATCTATTTAAAGATTTTAAGAATAAAAAAATAATTCAAATTGATTTTTCATATGAGATACATAATAATTAAAAATATAATTATTAAAATTCAAATAACAATTTATAATAATATATTTTAGAATCATTTCAATAAGAGTATTTAATAAACACGTCCAAGCTGAAAATTAAATGAATTTGGAATTATTTTTTTGAGTATCAAAGAAAAAAAAAGGATTGGCCTACCACTTGGCCATGAATTATTATTTTTATTAATAAAAAGTAAATGATAAATCATTTATTTTTTAATTTTGTTTTTTAAAAAACACACCAACAATAGATTATCTGCTTAGAAATAATGTTATTGTCGCTTGAATCAACGACCTCGTGGAACGGACTCGCATGCTAGCCAATTAAACTACGACAATAAATAGTTATGAATAATTAAAAGTATATTTAGATGTTTCTCAAAAAAAAGTACAATAAAAAAAAAAACCTCCAGCTATTTTAAAATGTTCAGGTAATTAACTACGAGGAACACAAATATCGGCCCCTCTGATTCAGAGACCAGTGTGTAAAGTTTATCCTAGGAGAAGTAGATCTGTGGTTCGTGCTTTTTCAATTTTTTTTAGTTTAAAATAATTTTTTATATTTTTAAAATATTAATTATAGAAAATAAAAATATTATTTTAATTTATTTTCAAATAAAAAAACATTTAAGAAAGGCCTGTGCAGAGCAGGAACCAGTGGGAACAAACACAGGGCTCGAGAAGGAGGCAGAGATATACAATTATTGGGACTCGCACAAATCATAATTTCATTTTCTCTCTTCTCCATACCACCTTCCTTCTTCAACTCCAAAAGCTCTTCCTTAAAGCGCGTGGCAGAGAGCAGAGAACCTTCACCTACAGAAATGTCCCTGCCCTTCTGTCAGCTTGTCTATAAAAAAAGAAAATAATAGTGTTGGCTAGTAACTCATTGACCAGTGTCAATAGTAATGGTAGAATGTGTGTGTGTATATATATATATATATCAACTCAAGAAAGTTAACCTTAAACATTAGAATAAAAATTTTATTTTCTTTCAAGTAAAGCCATGTATGCATGCTTCTTCTTTTCTTTGATAGGATATATTTAGCTTGTGTTAACTAGGCCAAATCCCACAAATTTTCATAAGATATCCAAGTAGATAGATAATGAAAATCTTGTAAAGCTATTAAATTTTGTGTTTGCTTCTTCTTCCCCAGGCTATCTCTTGTTAGTTTCATGCATGAAGACTAACTTCCTACGTTTATAATCACCTCAGGCACTCTATAGAAATCATCTGCATCAAAATTAAACTATTTATAAAAACTATTTTCTCACAACCTATGCATGGATTCAAAACCAAAAAAAGAAAAAAGGGAAACAAGAATGTTAGTTGAGTTACAAGTTGATTGACAATAATATGTCAATTAAGCTATATGATGGGGTGGTTATATAAGTGTGACCTCACTTTTCTTTTCCTTTTTTTTTTCAAAAAAATAAACTTTGATGAAAGCAGCATACCACCGCAGTCAAGACAAACATAATAGCTCGAATTCCGTCAAAGAAATTGAGAATGGGACCAAACCCTAATTGAGCTAGCAAGGGTCCCACGAGAACAAAAATGTCAAGATAAAACGAGGAATGGTGGGGCAATACAAGAATGCATGCGATCGAGCTGATTCGCCTCCTAAGAGATGTGATCAGAGAGTATGTGGATTTCCTTGTCATCTTAGAATCCCTACGGACCATAACTCCTCCAGTCCTGTTCAGTAATTCCACTCCACTCCACTGTATGGCAATCAATGGAAGGAATGTTATTTTTGGGTTTCGTTTCGATGAAGGAGGAAACCAAATCTTTTGAGCATATTTCCCGCTGCTCCACATATCACATGCTCCCTAGCTTGTTACCATCAACAACAGTTATTGTTTTGACAATGACTTTCAAGCCTTCATGACAAGAAAGAATACCACCACGAAATTCCTTTCTTTTTCTTTTTCCTTTTCCTTTCCTTTTTTGTTTTTCTCTTTAGTTAATTCTAAAGTAAGAACTAACAAGACTTGCTTCAACCACTGGAAAAGAAATTTAAGTCTCGGAGGGATACTGCATTTTTACAGCCACTGAGAATACGGGACACAGTCCAAAACATGCAAGCATAAACTGTTGTGGAGTTTACAATAAATTGTAAGCTGAGAACATGGAATGCATGCAGTAAATTATAATTTCCATCTTAATATTGGTTGTCATGAGTTTTTTTTTATATATATAAACTTCTTGACACGACTCACTATACATTTCTGGTGGACACCGTTCACGTGTGGATAATTACTCTCGAGAGTTAAACCATAGGAAAAAATCTGTCAACTCAAAGTCTCAATCGATCACACACTTGTGTATTAATTGAAGATTAAAGCGATTGGATTCAAACTATAAATATCTTATTCTCCTAATTGATTCCTTAAGCTCACTTGGTGTGATGAGCTGTGACCCTAAAAGAGTTAGTTGAAGATGGGGGTCTGTGGCTTTCAGCTGGCCTTGAAGGTTTGCCTTGCCCTAATTCACCCTACTACTACAGTACTAGCCTAAGTAGCTAAATGGACATGAATAGTATTGAATGTTTCCCGTGTTTTAGCATTTAATTTTAGTTAAAGAAAGGAACGGAGAAACAAGTTACACTACCACCTATTTGTCTAATTGTAATAGAATAAAGTAGATTTATAGCACACATCTTTTTTATCGGTAAAAAAAAAAAAATGCCTACAATAAAAAAAAGACTTAGACGCGATCAAGAACAAAAAAAGCTAAAAAAGAAAGTTTACTTCAGTTAATTCGTGAAACCCGTGTTCTAAACGATAATATTATGATAAATAAACAAAAAAAATTCAATAAAATCAAAGTGATATCATAAAAACCTCAGCCTTTAAGGTTTTTTTAAAAATTATTCCATAATTGATAACAATATTAAAGGATGAAATAACAAAAATATAAATTTAAAAAATTTATCAAAGTAAATCCAATAAAAAAAGACAAATAAAAAGATCTAAGACAACCCGGATTATTTTGAAAATTCACAAAAAATCATATAGAAGACATATAAAAAAAATAGAGCCTAATTATAATTGATATTAATGTTGAGTGAAGCAATTGAAAAAACATCATCTTTAAAAAGAAAAATAAATAAATCAAACAAACATGAGTGAATCTTCTAAATTTAGATTAAGATCTCAAACTTGCAATCCATTAAATTTTAGACTTAGAATGAATCTAAAAGCTCAATTTCAACTAATTTAATGTTGATTAGTCAAATTAAATCGAACAAAAACAACAAATACAATGACCCTAGAAAACTCGGGTTATTATCAAAATCAGTGAAAAACCCCATAAAAAATAAATAAATAAATATAATAGAGTCTAGTCTTCAATTTAATCTTAAAAAACATATGAGCTTAAAGAAAAAAAAAAATAGAAGAGGCAAATTCAGGTGAAACCTCTTAAACTTGAGTTAGAAGTTCAATTCCTAGTTAATTTAATTTGGTTTTTTGAATTTTTTTTATCAAGATAAATTTTTTATTCACATATCTCTTATTTATTTTAGCAAATGTGATGTCTTTAACTGTAATAATTGTTAATCTTAAAACAAAAATATTTTATGATTGTTAAAGTAAAATATTAAAAAATATCAAAATAGTATGTTAACATTTTAACTGTAACTGAAAACTAATAATAATAATAATAAATATAATAAATTCATTTTCAAAATCTATTTAAAGATTTTAAGAATAAAAAAATAATTCAAATTGATTTTTCATATGAGATACATAATAATTAAAAATATAATTATTAAAATTCAAATAACAATTTATAATAATATATTTTAGAATCATTTCAATAAGAGTATTTAATAAACACGTCCAAGCTGAAAATTAAATGAATTTGGAATTATTTTTTTGAGTATCAAAGAAAAAAAAAGGATTGGCCTACCACTTGGCCATGAATTATTATTTTTATTAATAAAAAGTAAATGATAAATCATTTATTTTTTAATTTTGTTTTTTAAAAAACACACCAACAATAGATTATCTGCTTAGAAATAATGTTATTGTCGCTTGAATCAACGACCTCGTGGAACGGACTCGCATGCTAGCCAATTAAACTACGACAATAAATAGTTATGAATAATTAAAAGTATATTTAGATGTTTCTCACAATAAAGTACAATAAAAAAAAAAACCTCCAGCTATTTTAAAATGTTCAGGTAATTAACTACGAGGAACACAAATATCGGCCCCTCTGATTCAGAGACCAGTGTGTAAAGTTTATCCTAGGAGAAGTAGATCTGTGGTTCGTGCTTTTTCAATTTTTTTTAGTTTAAAATAATTTTTTATATTTTTAAAATATTAATTATAGAAAATAAAAATATTATTTTAATTTATTTTCAAATAAAAAAACATTTAAGAAAGGCCTGTGCAGAGCAGGAACCAGTGGGAACAAACACAGGGCTCGAGAAGGAGGCAGAGATATACAATTATTGGGACTCGCACAAATCATAATTTCATTTTCTCTCTTCTCCATACCACCTTCCTTCTTCAACTCCAAAAGCTCTTCCTTAAAGCGCGTGGCAGAGAGCAGAGAACCTTCACCTACAGAAATGTCCCTGCCCTTCTGTCAGCTTGTCTATAAAAAAAGAAAATAATAGTGTTGGCTAGTAACTCATTGACCAGTGTCAATAGTAATGGTAGAATGTGTGTGTGTATATATATATATATCAAATAAATTGAGAATTATATATATTAATAGAAAATATTAATGATAACAAAAAATAAAACTGAAAAAATTAAAGAATAAATGTATGTTAAGATATTTAATTTTGTGAAAAAAAACATTTATATAGTTGTGTTTGTTGAATTTATTTATTAAAATTAATTTATTTATTTAATTAAATAATAATAAAAATAAATACACACATTAAATTAATTGAGAAAATATATCAATGAAAAAAATAATATTAAAAAAAATAGTCTATATGTTTTAGCTTAACTCGTTTTAAAAGCAATTTTTTTCTCTAAATAACCCCCATTCTGAACTCATTTCAATCCATAAAACATTATCAATACCCTTATAATATCTCTAAACAAATTCATAAACTCAAAATATCCAAAAAACAGTCTAAAAACTTGAAATCAAACTAAATTAGTTTTGACTTTCTTTGCTTAAATCTATTTTTTTAGGTAATAATGAGGTTTTAAACAATTACCATTAAACTCCTTTAATCGGTTAGATCCTATACACACTAAGAAAAATTATTTTGGTGGCTAAATATAGTATAAACAATAACTCTCTCTCTCTCCTTTCTTTAACTAAGAACTAAAATATTACACAAATGAAATTTATGTCAAAAGCAAATTTTCAAAATTTAAAGGGACTTAAATTGTATAAATTACATTATTTTCAAAGATTAAGGACCTAAATGTATTTTTTTTTGAAATATTTGGCATGCTACCTATATTTGACGCTTTTTCTTTCAATTCCTCCATTGCCTAAGAAATAAAAAATAATTGGTTTTTAATTAGGAGCAAATTGCTCAAAATGAAACTTGTGAATGTAAATAATAAATCCATAAATAATAAATCCATAGTATTTTGTAAATGTGTGAATAATAGCTATCTATAATAATAAAAAAAAAAACTTACATTTAATATGACTAGTGCATATTTCACCATCATTCTACCTAGCTAGTTATGTTAGGAATGTGCATATTTCACCATCATTCAACACATGTATAATTAAGTTAACATTCTTCAAATTCTACACATATATAATTAAGTGAACTATATAATATATAAGAAAAAAAAGAAACTAAAGGAATTCATGAAAATATTGTATATGCGCTCTTTATTTTATTGTCGAATCTAATAGTGTTTTTCATTCTAAAATATCTCCTTTTATTATAGGTTTTCTCATGTGTTTTTTTAGTCTCGTCTTTTTTATTTTTTTACTTCTTGTTGCTTAAAAAGCATGGATGGATGTCCACCATGTTTATTTTTTTTTCTCTTATTTCGCATGCCCTTTATTTTTGGTTTTTAAAGGCAAAAACTCATGGTAAATGAAAAAAAAACACATCAACCTTAAACTCTTTTAGATTAGGGAACAAGAGTTAGGAAACACTTAATGGACAAATGAATGTTCATTGGCCATTATATTGAGTCAGAGGTTGATCATGAACAATGGAGGCTCAACATGTTAATTTATTTCCTATGGCTTTGAAAGATTAATTTTGTTTTTTGTTTTGTTTTATTTTATTTTGATTGGTTGAGTTTTTGTGTTGAAGAACTTATTTCTTAATAAGAAATTTTTGGGTCTTTATCATTTTCAATGAATCCTCAATTCTTCAATATAATGAAATAAATAAAAAACCAGAAGACATTAGCTGACAAAATCAAACCCAACATTTGTTAATTAGTAAATAGTTTGCAACTTTTTTAATTCTGAATTTTGGATCTTGAATTTCTAATTTTGTATGTTTGTTTATCTCATAGTTATAAATCTATACATATAATTCTAAAACTTTATTTTTATTATGATTGAATATATTAGTATTTAGAGCTAAAAAAGAAAGTCACAAAAAGAAAAAGATATGGTCTTCTTGAAAGTTATGCCATAATTTGACAGTTATTTAACTATTATTTTAATAAATTTATTGAATATAATTTTATTTTAAAATTAAAAAATAAAAGGAAAAAAGATTAAAGGCTATTTCACAAACAAAAAAAGCCAAGTGCACCTAGACCTAAAAGGATGACCCTACTTCTATGACCTAAAATATCAAGTAAGTAATTATAGGCCTAAAAAGCTACCACCACATTCTTGGCTTCTTTTGTTTTTTAAAAAGGATAAGGGGCATGTTCTCCCTAATTGTTTTTCTAAATATAATGGATGAAACATCATTCACTAGGCAACATCATCTTCTAGTTTAAATTTCAATTATCTTTAATGGTCAAAAAGTCATTAAAAAGATTAGGGTTCAAGTTTTGAGACCCCTAAAAATCTAAATTTCAACTTGTTTTAATCTAAGAATATATCAAAAAGAACACCATAAAAACCTCTATATAGCCATCTCCTAGCTTAAAACACCATTTAATAAGTTAAAAAAACCATGAACCTAACCATATCAAAATAAAATTCAAGGTTCCATTCTACATTTCCAGTATGTTTGAATGGAAAAATCATCTTCATTAATCTTTTTTTTTTTAAAACAAATTCATTGATGCTAAGATGAATTTTTTATAATTGAAATATTACGATTCAAACACTTCCTCTTTTCTCATCCTTTCTCAATGAATTGTTCTTTTATATCTCAACATTTATGGACTAAAACATGTAAATTTAAATATGAAAACATAAAACACTAGGGAACACCCACCTAATTTCAACTTGTTTTAATCTAAGAATATTAAAAAAAAACACCATAAAAACCCCTATATAGCCATTTCCTAGCTTAAAACATCATTTAATTAGTTAAAAACCATGAACCAAACCATATCAAAATAAAATTCAGGGTTCTATTCTACATTTCCAGCATATTTAAATGGAAAAATCATCTTTATTGAACTTTTTTTAAAAACAAATTCATTGACACCAAGATTAATTTTTTATTGCTAAAATATTGCGAGTCGAATACTTTCTCTTTCCTCATCATTTCTCAATGAATTGTTCTCTTATCTCTCAACATTTATGGATTAAAACATGTAAATTGAAACATGAAAACATAAAACAATAGGGAACGCCCTCCTAATTTCAACTTGTTTTAATCTAAGAATATATATATATATATATATATATATAAGCACCATAAAAACCTCTATGTAACCATTTCCTAGCTTAAAACATCATTTAATAAGTTAAAAAACCATGAACCAAACCATATCAAAATAAAATTTAGGGTTCTGTTATGCATTTCCAGCATATTTGAATAGAAAAATCATCTTCATTGAACTTTTCTTTTTTTTAAAAAATTCATTGATGCTAAGATCAATTTTTTATGGCTGAAATATTGGGAGTCGAACACTTTCTCTTTTCTCGTCCTTTTTTAATGAATTGTTCTCTTATCTTTTAATATTTATGGACTAAAATATGTAAATTGAAACATGAAAACATAAAATAGTAGGGAACCCCCCCCCCCAACACACACAAACACACTCTCTTCAAGTTCCTCTTAACTTCTTGAATTATGACTTAAAATTTTATTTTTGTAGCATCAACTTTTAATTTAATATTAGATATTCATCGACACTTAGGCATAGGTGAGAGCATGGAAAGTGAAAAAAACATCAGCACATAAAATCATACTAATATATATTAGAATAATGAAATTAAGAAGAAATAAAGTTAGATAATTGGGAAAAAAAACACTATAGTATTAGCAATGCAAACCACAAATCTTAAATTAGAATATTCTTTGATATTTCTTTATGAACATAAATGGTGGATAATAACATGGATCTTTAATTTAATATTAGAATAGTCTTTGATATTTTGCATAAGTGAGAGCAATGATATTACCAAACACCTTGCATCAAAGTACTAAATATATAAACTTAGACTCCGTTTGTTTGCTGGAAAGTTTGTTTTTTTTTAGAAAGTGAATTATTTTTTTGATATTTGATAGTATAATGAAAAATAAGTTGGAAAATACTTTATAGTATTTGGTTATGCCATGAAAAATGAGTTAGAAAATAAATTATTAATGTTTTATTTTTTCAAGTTTATTAAAATAATAAGAAAAAAATCTTACAAATTAAAAAAGTTGAATGAGAATAAAATTGAAAAAAATAATTTTGTAAATTATCTCAAATAAACTAAATAATAATTAAAATAATAGAGATCAAATCTAACAAATAAAAAAAATTAAAAGATGAAGAAATTAAAATAATAATAATAACCATTTCATAAATTATTTCAAATAAAATAAATAACAATCAAAAGAATGAGAACCAAATTTGATAGATAAAAAATTTCAATTAAAAAATGATAAGGGAAAAGTAAATAATAATTATAAAAATAAAGACCAAAGTTAATATAAAAATTAAATTCTAAGGGATGAAATTGAAAAAAAAAATCAAAACAAAATATATATATCAATAAAAAATTTGAGAACCAAATTTTATATAATTAATAAATAATATAACATTTTAAAATTTTTCACAACTTTCAGAAAGTGTTTTCCACCCAAATTAGAAAGAAAATACTTTTCTGAAAATCAAGCTAAATTTTTCTTTGATTAGAAAATATTTTTCTTTAACAAATTTTTTTAATAATAATTAAATATATGAAAATTTGAAAAATTATTTTTCATGGAATAAACAAAGCTTTAGATGAAATATATTTGGGCCTTGACTTGTTATATCATTAGTGGAAATACAAGCATGAAATTATCACCTAATACATCAAAAGAATTTAGGGAATCTAGTTGTGCACCTAACTTCTTATTTTTTTGTTTTTTTGTTCTTTTTTTTTCTTTTTAATTAGATCTTTCTATCACCTAATTAAATGAAATTAGATTTAAAATTATGATAAAATACAAAATTAAAAGATAAAGCACTACAAGTAAAAACCAGAGAAAATTTATGTCGTTATCTTGATCGAACTTGTTTTAACATAAACTTATATTACTGTTCCATAAAAGCATATGATAGACTTTTTGCATAGTCTATTGAATACAAATCCCCGTATAACTGTCTAGAATCCATGGTTCCTGCAAGCTCGACTACATCAACATGGTGAACAACATTTATAAATTTGCCATTTATTATGATTTTTCCTCCTCTTATTTTACCGTTTTAGTGGAATTGCCTTGTCAACCCAATTTGCCGAAGTCAGCCGCAAATTAACGAATTTCTTTTGAAAATGTGCTAAACCTCTCTCTATTTGAAGGTATCTCTTGCCGCCTTCTGCAGTCATGCAGTGTACCATCAACATGCACAAATCTGCAGGTTCAGCTATCAAGATGAATTGGCCAACCGCTGAGAAGCAAATTGAACAAACCACACTCAAGTTCCCATTGAGAATAGCAACAGGCGCGATGAAAACTTTCTTATATCCCACGCCCGAAAAGTCTTATCCTGATTCCCCGGGGCAAAAACACGTCCATATGGGCGCCATGCTGATGCAAATTAAAGAATAATGTAGGTGACTTCCTCGGTGGATACAGTGCAACAACATTGACATGATTATGATTTAAGAATGGCAACAATATATGGTGTCTCAATTGATACCTAGAATTACAAAGATCCAGTCTAGAGAAACCATTGCCAAACCCTTAAATGTATCACATAGAAGGCAGGGATAATTGCTTCCAAATTGCCTTCAGAAACTTGTTCTGCGATTTATACATTGCAAGAAAATACAACCAATGAGCTTGCAGGAGGATTTTCATTACAATGCCCATGTCGAACCAATCTGCTTCCCATTCCCAGGACATTATGAGAAGTTGGATTGGGCTGGGTGTATTTTAGTATACGGTGGAGAAAGAGTTGAATGCAACGCGTAGCTTAGGATATTGTCATTGTGTCTGTATTTGTATTGCTCGATAAAATGTAAGAGAGAGGAATTGTTATCCACTTACAAGGGTATTGTGATGGTTATTAATATACAAGGATACTTTCATCTTTTTATTTTTCTATAAATCCATGTCGATGGAAGATCGAAAATGTTAGATGTAATTTATGAAAACTAATAAACAAAATATTCCAACACTCAAGCTAGGGACATTTTGAATAACTTTTCTTTACTTTTCTCTTGTTCATTGAACTAGTAAACAAAGTTATTGTAACTTAATTTCATCAGTGGTTTTAAAAAGTTGTAATACATAATTTTAAGTGAAAGTTAGTTAAACTTAAAACTTTTATAAATTCATGAACTTTATATTTATTTATTTATTTAATTAGAATGAAAATAGTATGATTTAAGCTTATGACTTTAATACCTTGTTAAATATTTATCTTAATATAAAAGTTAAAATTATCAAACGAGACTATGAAAATTAAATTATATTATTAAGTTGTTAGAGAATGTATCTCACATCAAATAATTAAAAGCATGTTATATGTTTATTTCATCTTCTTCATTTTTTCCGGTCATCATAGCTGCTTTTAATAATTGAAATATAAGAGTATTTAAAAACCTCGAATCTAACATTATTTCATCCAGAAACATAAATGAAAATTCTTATAAACCTCTTTACTTTTATTTTTATAACAAAATACATTGTTAAAAAAATTAAAATCAAATCAAATTAAAAACAAGCTTGAAGAAACTTCAACCTGGGATCATTTGGACATAGGAAGATGTATATACAAATTGAGTTTTAAATTCATTAATTGGTGACTTGTTCACAACACAAGTTTCTTTGTTGGATGCCTTAGAACAATTTGAGCTTACACATAATCTAACATAAAATTGTTAAAAAAAAATTCAATTAACACAAAAAATAAATACGAACATGAAAGAGAAGGAGGCTAAAATTCTCCTCAATTGATTTGTATTATTGTTCTTCCTTTAACCTAAATACAAAGCGCTTATATATAGGTTAAACTAAAAATATTATTATACCTTTAATAAATAAAACATGATAAATATATTATTTAACATCTCTTTTCAAACTCATGATGTGTCAGCTACAAGTATTGAGGGTTTCCCAACTAAAAAACAACAACAAGAAATGAAATGTGAGTTGATAAAGAAATCTACAATTTATAAGGAAGAAGAAACAAAAGGCAAAGTAATAGTGTCATGCTTGATATGATGACGAGTAAGATGACAATCAATCTTAATGTGCTTAGCTTGTTTATGAAAAATTGAGTTATGAACAATCTGAATAAAACTCTAGTTATCATAATATATAAGAGTAGGATGAGAAAGTAAAACCCCCATATCTCTAAGTAACCAATGTCATTGAATGATCTCTTTGGTAGTAGATGTCATAGCACGATATTCTATTTCAGTTAAAGATTGAGAACAATATATTATTTCTTGCTTTTTTAAAAGATGAGAGAATTGCCTAAAAAGATACAGAAACTAGTAATCGATTTGCGATCTGTGGAATCACCGTCATGATCAACATTAGAGTATATACGCAGCTCCAAGAAAGAGGTGAATGAAAGTAAGAGGCTCTAAAAGACTATACCCTGAATATATCATAAAAATTTGAAGAATAGTTATCAAATGAACAATAGTAAAATAAGTAATAAATTAATTAATAATATGAAAAACATATGCAATATCTGGACAAGTAATGGTGAGATATACCAAACTTCTAATAATAGTATGATATAAAGTAGGATCTGTTAAAGGCAAACTATCAAAGGAAGAATATCTTGTGTTAACTTCAATGGGAGTGTCTACAATGTTGTTATTAATAAGTTTAGCCCGCTCAAGAATATCTGCAACATATTTTGATTGAGAAAAAATACAACATCTAGGTGAATAAGCTACCTCAATACCCAAAAAATATCGAAAAGAACATAAATCCTTCATTTCAAACTGTCTAGCTAGTTCTGTCTTCAAAACTGAGATACTATTAATATCATCACCAGTAATAATTATGTCATCAACATATAAGGATAAAATGATATGACCTGTATCAATAATCTTAATAAAAAAAAGTAGAATCATGACAACTAGAAATAAATTCAAGAGATGAGATCATAATAAAAAATTTCTCAAAAGAAGCACGAGGTGCTTGTTTGAGACCATATAACGCTTTCTTGAGCTTATAAACATACCCAAAGTCATATGAAATACTAGGAGGAGGCACCATATAAACTTCTTCTTGAGGATCTCCATTTAAAAAGGTATTTTTAACATCAAGTTATGAGATATGTCATGAACGAACCGAAGCTACAATAATAAAAGTACGAACAGTAGTCATTTTTGCAACAGGGGTAAATGTCTCCTCATAATTCATACCATACTGTTGAGAGTATTCTTTTATAACCAACCTATCTTTTTATCGCTCAATAGACCTATTAGAGTTAGTCTTGATCTTATACACTCAATGACAACCAACAACACTATTACTAAGAGGTAGAGGAACCAAGTCCTAATTATTTGCTTTATAAAAAGTAGAAAGTTTCTCATCCATAATTTACTGTCAAAGAGGATCAAGAATTGCCTCTTATAAGAAGAGGGCTTAGAGAGATAACAAATAAAAGCTAGAAAGGAAGTAAATGATGAAGAATAACAAGAATAAGCAAAATATAGTAGTTTTATGGACTTATAAATGCGTATTGATTGATATGAGGTGGATCCACGATCTCAGATGAAGCTTGAAGGGTTGTATATGAGAATGGAGCTTCAAGTGTGCGAAAGAATAAAGTGTTAGTACCTGCAAGATGATGAGTACAAATTGGTCAAACATGGTAAAAGATATGTGATGTACTAGGAACCTATGATGATATATTATCAGAATCCTAAAAAAAGAAGAAGGATATATACTAATAATATTAGGTCTAGTTAAGTTATGAGTAGTAGATGAAATATATAAAAAAAGTATATGCTAAAAAAAGACAGCATGATGAGACATATAAAGTTTATGAGTTATTAGATAAAAAAACGATACCTCCTTTTACCTTTACCATAACCTAGAAAGACACAAATAGCAGAACGAGAGGACAACTTACTGCGTTCTGTATGAGGATGAAGAATGGAATAAGTACAACCAAAAAATTTAAAGGAGGAATAATCAAAGACATGCACATTTAACTTTTCAAAAGGAGACAAACCTGAACTATGAGAAGATGAGATTGTATTAATCAAACTTACAGTAGTAAGGACAACTTCTTCCCAAAACTCACCAGGAACAAAAGCAAACAACAAGAGAGAACGAGTAATTTTAATAATTTACCTATATTTTCTTTCAGCAACACCATTTTGCTCAGGAGTATCTGTACATGAAGTTTGGTTAATGGTTCCATCTAAGACAAGCAACTAATAAAATTTATTAGAAGTATATTCTCTACCCAAATCACACCTAAAGTATTTAATTACAGCAGAATGAATGCTGAGTTTTCAAAAAAGTTCGAAATGCTATATATATCTCATAGAATTCATAACGTTGTTTCATTAAATAAACCTAATAGTAACTTGTATAATCAACAATAAATAAAATATAATATCAAGACCCTCCTTTTATGACAATATGAGAAGGTCCCCATACATCACAATGAATCAAATCAAAAGGTGAAGAAGAAATAGAAATACTTCGATTAAAAGGTAAAACAAAAAATTTTGCTAGTTTACATCCACTACAATCAGAAATAACATAAGTTTTTAAATTTCTTAAAGCTCCTGTGGATGCTAAAACTCTTAAACGAGAAGACAAAACATGACCTAGACAAGAATGCCATAAATAAAAACTAGAAGATGAAAGACTCAAATGAAAAGAAGACAAATCAACAACAGTAGTAGTAATGGCAGTGATAACTGACACTTTTAACTCATCCAAAATACATAATTCGTGCTTCTTACGGTCTGTCTCAATCAACTTTTGATACTATAGGTCCTGTACATAAAAAAAACTAGAATACATAAATAAATAATCACCAGAATCACATATTTAACCAACAAAAACAAGATTCAATTTGAGGTTTGGAATAAGATAAATATTTGAAAGAGACAAGTGAGGTGTGACAACAGAATCAACACCTGCTAAAGGTAAGGGAATGCCATCAACAGTTATAATAAGAATGGAGGACGAATGAGATATATAGATAAAAGATGAAGAATCTAGAGACATATAATGCGAGACACCAAAATCTAAGACCTATTCATAATATGACATACCTAAAAAGATATGAGATAACCAACCTATGGAAAAAAAAAAGTAGATATTGCTTGTGGCTATAAGGAGAGAAACTTCTAAAATTGCTCAACAAGAGTACTAGGATCGGTGATAGAGTTCGATGAAGCTACTGCTGCAGTATTATGGTATAGTGGTCTATAACTCTAAGGTGGTCTATGAGCATTAGATTGTGACTGGTTGTGATGTTTTCAAACTTAATTCTATTATCTCAAGTTGGGACACTAAGCCTTCCAATAACCTTTCTGCTTACAGAAACTAAACTCATCAAAGCCAACTCTTGTGTAAGGGTTATTTTGATTATTAGAGGATGACTTAGAGGGTACTACTAGTACAAAAGAATTTTAATAAAAAAGAATTTCCTTTTCAGAGTAAGACTGAAGACATATTTCTTTGCTAGTAACTCACTGACAATAGAGTTAACAGAATGCAGTGGACAATGATGAAGAATTGAATCTCTAAGTCCTTCAAAATCATTGTGAAATGCTGTTAAAAACTATATCAAATGTTGTTGCTCTCTACGCTTAATATAAACACCACATATCTTTAATTCTGTTGCTTCTATAACAACCAATTAATCTCAAAGATTTTTCATAGTAAAATAAAACTCTTGAATACTCATATTCTTCTGATGAAGAGCTTGTATGTCATTCTCTAACTAATCCTATTTTGCAAAATTTGATTGTGTGAATAATCTTTATATATCATCCCAAACCTCTTTTATTGTCTCATACTTCGCCAACTGCGTAGCTATGGAATGCTCAATAGAATTTTTGATCAAAGTAATGATCTTTGCATTATTTGCTTTTCATGTAACTATCAAAACAACATTCATTTCCTCAATATTCTTAGGTATCAATAAGTTCCACTAGCATACCCCCATATTTTCTTACCTTTTAAAAAATTTCTCATTACATAACTCCAGTATGAATAATACTATCCATCCAACCTTACACTCACAAACTGAAGCAAATCATCTCTTTTTTATAGCAATAGTTAACAAAAAAATAGAACCAGAATGCAAAAGCAGTGAAAGACAAAGTACCATATATCACAGATACTCAACAAATATCTTCTTGAAATTATACAATTAATTCAAAACACAACACAAGTTGCAAAAGATGAAATACCAAAATAATTGTAGGGATAACATAGAAATATCAAATTCTGGAAGCTAGAGGAAATTCGAAATACTAGATTTTGCAGAAACAAAAAACAAAATATCACTTCAAAATTATTTTTTAAATGCACAAAAGTTGTGTTTGAGATTAAGCCTCGTTCCATAAAACTTGCTCTGGTATCATGTTAAAACAATTCAACTAACACAAAAATAAATATGAACATAAAAGAGAAAGAGGTTAGAATTCTTCTTAATTGATTTGTACTATTGTTCTTACTTTAACCTAAATACAAAGAGCTTATATATAGATTAAATTGAAAATATTATCCTACCCTTAATAAATAAAACAAGATAAATCTATTATTTAACAAAAATAAATATATTAAGAAAATTCTTTTATCTATACCCTATATGAAATAAAATTTATAGATTCTTATTTTATAGAATTTGAAGAAGTATTGATTGATACAAACTATTCTGACTAGTGAGTTTATCATTATTAGTTGCAAAGAATTAAGGCATTCTTTAATATGAACAACTTATTTAAAACTTAATTACAAGAGATTTTATGTCTAAAACAAGTTAAAAAAAACACTTGTATTATTAAAATATATTAATTTTTGGTCTATCTTGAGTGTAACAAGGGATGCATATTGCTATTGGCACTCCTACAGTTACTAATGACATTCCCATAAACTTTTTTAATTTGCGAACTAATTAAGTCATCCTTGCTTTCATATAAAATGTCAATATCATTCTTTACAAATAACTCAACAATTGATGTTAATTATTCGAGTCAAATCTTTATCTTATTTATTTTTGCGTTTCAAAAGTGCTTTTGAAAAAATTTAAAATTTTATTAATTCTTTTTTTGCTTCCAATTAATGTTTTTTTTTTGTATTTTCAAATTATTTTGATATGCTGATGTCAAAAATAATTTTTTTAAAACAAAAAAAAATTATTTTGATGCATTTTCGAGTGAAAAACACTTTAAAAAATAACCACAACTACACTTTTAAACATATATTTTAAACTTGAAAAATAATAAAATCAAGCATTGAATAACTAGAACAGGAGCTATTTGTTAAACTCAGTGCTTCATCTATTAATTACTTAATCTAATATTCACAACATTTTGTGACAAATATATACCTTAGCTCAAGTTCTACACAATATACATTTTTAAAATAAAGTAAAATGCATAATTAGAAAAATATTATGCATTGGAAGAAAGCAAGTATATAACAATTAAAAAATAACTTCTCTCAAGTATTCGTTGTGCTTAAATCAAACCGTCATCGTCCATCACTTAAAGAAATTATCGGAGAAGGGAAGATATGATCGCAGTTCCAAAGAAAAAAAGGGCTCGTACTTTAACATATATTGTGTAGTATTAAGCAGAAGATCAACCTAAACACACAAACACACACATTTATAATAAAACTCGAAACATGTATATGGAGGTAGTGTATGTATGGTGCTCAAAGCCTCAACGAGTGTGCTTTTTAGCATTCCTAATCTCATATAAAATGTTGATTTTACCAAGTAAGAGCAAGTATTAAACTATAGGGTCTAGAAATAGTTTGCCTAATCAGAGGGAGTCAGCTCCAATCAGGATAGGACTAGATAGCGACAAGCTCTCTAAATGATGTTAGGGTTATGATTTTGGAAACAACATTGTTCAATTTTTAAAATTCCTAAATGCAAAAAACAAAAGCATACAAGTTTTGTATTTTTATTTTTTTTTCTTTAAAGAAGAAGAAATATAAAACTAAACCAAATGATTCCTTAACTAGTTAATATGGTTGATGGTCAGAACATCCATGAAAAAAAAAAATCAAACTCTATCTTCTATAACAATTACCTGATTAACAACTTGAATTTCTCATGTTCATCAGAATAATGTGGACAAAATGCTTCACCTCTATTCTCACTAATGATTTTGTTTTAAATGGTTATGTTAAAACTTGATCTTGGGGTAAAGGCTTATACCAAAAGCCAGCAATTCACTTTAGAACACATGATTAAGATTTTATAAAGAAAAAAAGAAAAATAAGCAATAACATGTAGATTGAATAAAGAACTACGAATGGCCCTTGACCTCTAAAAGAATTTGGCTCTAACATTGAGGGAATTTTTGAGATCAAACTAACATAGAAAATAATAAATTTTTGAGTTGGGAAAAGATTTTGTGGTAAGAAAGGCCAGTTAATAGAGATGCTTAGATCACAAGAAGTGGGTCCTACAGAGTAGATTGTAAGCCCCACTCGATTTGATCGGCTTACGTGTGGACAAACATGTCAATGACTACTTCTTCCTAGTTAGTTTCCTTGTCAAATAATGGTGAGGTGGTATTTCCACTATTTAATTTTTTTTTTTGAAATTAGTATAATTGTTTTACTTGTAAAAATTATTAAGTTTTAACCTGTTCTTTTTAACTAAAACAATTCACAACGCTTGCAACCTTTTTTTTAAAAAAAATGTATTCCTATAGTTGGTTTTATTCAACATATCAATTTCTTTCTTTTTTTAACTAAAAATATTCATCATAATTTCTTTTTTAGGAAATGTCCTTAATAATTAATTTCGTTTTAGTGATATGCATTTAATTATATATGAAAGGATCCATAATCGATTTTCTTTCTTTGAAGTTAAAATAAGATGTTCTTTTCTTTGATTTTAATTACTAATAAGAACAGCTTTGAAACTCTTTATATACTAAAACTAAATTCATCTCCTTTGGATATGAGATAAACTATCCATAGCTAGGGACATTGAAAAAGAAATTATAATTATATATATATATATATATATAATTATAATTTCTTTTTTAATGTTGTGTATGTGTGTGTATGTATGTATATAAGTGGGTAATTTTATTTTTCTCATCAAATTAACTAAATCTTTAAGGTGTTCATTAACACCTCAAAGATTTATTTTCAATTGCTTAATTAAATTTAAAAGATATTTTCCAATTGCTTCATTAGTGGTAAGTGGATTCCAATCACCAACTTAATTCAGTACAATAACTCGAGTTAGAGCAATTTGTTTGGTTGTTAGATTTTAGCTTAAAACCAAAGTAACATATCATGTTTTTTTTCTTCCCTCCAATTTTCTCAAGTTTCCTTTTCATGGATCAAAAGAGTTTTTAAATTCGCTTCTTTTTGATTTCTGACTATCTACCATTAGTTACCGATTAGGATTATGATCAAACCTTTTATATATTCCTTTTTATATCCTAAGATGGAGCATGTTGCTTGCTCTTGTGTTGTACAGGTGTGATCCATAAAATGTGATGATTACTCATTTTTATTTTAGGATGTAACAAAACACATTAATGTAAATATTAATGAGATTTTATGAAGATAGAAAAGAGAAAAAGAAAGAAGATATAGAATTAAGGAAGAAGAAGAAAAGAATGTATTTTTGTCTTTGAGTATAGGGTTTTCAAACCTCTTACTGTATATTCATGCTTTCTTTTATATTACCTTACTTGACTTGCTTCATATAATGTAGGAGGAATAAAGATGTAATTTTGTAATAGTAAAATAATATTATTCTATTGCTCGTATTATCATATCTAATTAATATAAGCATACGCCGCTTGTTTATATTTAATAGGATGTGATGAGTATCATAATTATTAACCTAGACTCAAAGTATGAGGGTTTAGTGTAAGGTGACCCATTAGTTATGCGCCCAATATAAGGGACGTGGACTCAATTCACATCTGAAGCCTAGGAGAAAACAGGACACAAATATATCAAAGTCCACCATGGAGTTGGGTGCGGACACGTCCAGTTCCAATATGAGATGTGGCGTGGACACATTCGCACAAAAACACATTAATTTAAATATTAATGAGATTTTATGAAGATAGAAAAGAGAAAAAGAAAGAAGATATAGAATTAAGGAAGAAGAAGAAAAGAATGTATTTTTGTCTTTGAGTATAGGGTTTTCAAACCTCTTACTGTATATTCATGCTTTCTTTTATATTACCTTACTTGACTTGCTTCATATAATGTAGGAGGAATAAAGATGTAATCTTGTAATAGTAAAATAATATTATTCTACTGCTCGTATTATCATATCTAATTAATATAAATATACGCTGCTTGTTTATATTTAATAGGATGTGATGAGTATCATAATTATTAACCTAGACTCAAAGTATGGGGGCTTAGTGTAAAGTGACCCATTAGTTATGCGCCTAATATAAGGGACGTGGGCTCAATTCACACCTGAAGCCTAGGAGAAAATAGGGCACGAATATATCAAAGTCTACCATAGAGTTGGGTGTGGACACATCCAATTTCAATGTGAGATGTGGCGTGGATGCATTCGCACCTAATATAAAGTTAGATATGGTTGCGTCCAGGTTCAACATGAAGTTGGATATCCAAAAAGATATAGCTCTATTTTAAGTTATAATTTTTGCGCATTATAAAACCATGACCGATCAAAACCTATAATCTTTAGGTTAAGATACTTGTGCTAACCATTTAGAGATACAAGTTGAAGTTATTATTTAAAATAATTAAAAAATATATTAATTTGATTTACTGTTGATATAAACATTTGAATTGAGCATGTATGTTTTATTTTTCGTGGTAAATAATTTTTTGTAAGAAAATTAAAAATTTATATTTTTTTTTATCTTGATTTAATATACTATTTAAAACATAATAAATCCGTTTAATAATCATCCGAAAACATAAATCTCGAAGTTATAGTTACTCCTGTTTGATTGTCATATGATAGGCAAGATCATGAAGTGCTGTAATTTTAGTCGAAGAAATCCATTACTTGTTGAGAATGATGCGTACCCGCCACAAACTTTTTTCCATCAGAGAGTGCTGCCATACATGGACATGAGAAGACAGGAGGGGTCCTTGAATGAGTTAGTCAACTCCCATTTGTTCTTTAGTACCTTGGCAAGTGCACATTATTTAAGAAACCCTACAAAACAACAAGGTCCAAAAATCGAACTTGTTGATACCATATGGTAGTTTTATAGCCATGATAATCTTTCAATATACTTGACATTGAATCAAATCAGAAAAGAAAATTGAAAAGGTACGAGTAGGTGGTGCTGTGTCCCCCTGGACTACAGCCACAAATACATGCACCACATGATTATTGTTTCTCAGAATTCATGAATGCTGCTGCTGCTGCTGCTCTTTTTTTCACTGCCCAAATCTCTCTGCATCAACAAACTGATCATGAACAACACCGCTGCTTTGCTATGGATAATTGCATGGTCTTATCCTATTCAAGTGGTGGCTGAGATTATAATTAAGTTGTTTTATTAAAGTTATTTTGTGTTTTTATCAGGATTCCATGCACACGTCATTTTCATAGTGGGTGGATTGTATAAGATCCTAGTCAAGAATAATTTAATAATAAAAGAAGAAGAAGATGAGATGGTGTTGTTTTACATCAGAAGAGAAGAACATCAACTTACAAGCTTACCCTCAGCAAGACACGCTTGCATGGAACAATGGACTAGAGAATATATATTATTATGCTTTACAGCTAAACCTTCAAGTAATTTAAGACTTTATTATGGTTATTGTACATATGGACATAAATTAAGGGGAAAGGTGAATAGACGCCAGGAAGGGATGAAATCAATTATAATAAGGGTAATTAGTGAAAAAATAGGAGATAATAAAAATTAACCAATAAAATAAAGGGAAAAAAAGTAGCGGGTTTTCCGGTACAAAGGGCGAAAGATGCAAAAGCCGCTGGCTGACACGTGTCATAACTTTAACCGTTGGATTAACACGAGGACTGATCATGCCATTTTGAGAGAGAGGGAGGGAAGGAGGGACAATGAAGAGACTGATCAGTTCGGTTGGTTTTAGAGACGCACAGAAATAAAACAACAACAAGAGAAGCATTGTTCGGCGAAAGCTAAAGAGGGAACATCAGAGAGATGGGCAGTGAGAGAGTTAAATTGGGCTAGGAGAGGAGAGAAGAGAGAGAGAGAGAGAGAGAGAGCATGGCGGCGTTTGCAGAGGCAGCATCAGCTGTAATTCTGTGTCGTAAAATTAAATGATCAAGAAAAGGAATTGAAGGCGCGATTAACGCTTTCTTTTTTTTTTCTCTTACACCACCTCAACCAAAAAAGTGCCAAAACAAATCCAACAAAAGCCAAAACTAATCAAGAAACTACTTGCTGCTTGTTGACACAGTTATTTAGAGAAACAAGATAGCTAGAGTAAGTGAGTGTGTGAGGAAGAGAGAGAGAGAGAGAGGGGGGGGAAAGAGAGACATTTTTCACATACACAGGACACAAGAAAACAAGGAACAAGAATTCAAAGATCGAGTACTACGACCACTCTTACACTCTGTCACCTCTCTCTCTCTCTCTCCCTCCCCCATCTCAATTCAAAACCCAAAATTCTGGAGAATTCAAGGAGTACCCTTTTGATGTTTGTTGGGATGTAAGCTAAAGACAAAGAAATAGAGTGGGGTTTTCTTGATTATGGATTTTCTCTCACAATTGAGTTCTGGGTCAGGATTAGAGGAGGAGAAATGGCTGGCTTGTTCTCATTAGGAAGAGATAGGAGTAGTAGTGGTAATAACCAAGAACAACAACAGAACAATAACAACCCACCAACTGAAATTCCACAAGAAAACTGGTTTTGCTACAGAAGTGAAGACAATTCTTACAAGGGTTTTGAGCTATGGCAGCAACACCACCACCACCAAGAACTTCTTCACCAAAGACACCAAAATCCACAGCAAGATCTCTACTCGTCAGCTGTTGGTTTAGGTGTAGGACCCAGTAGAGCTTCAATCAACATCTCTGATGAATCCTCATCAAGATCAGCAGCAGCAGCAGCTTTCATGATGATGAGGCCTGTTGGTTCTGGAGTAGGAGGTAGCATAAGTTGCCAAGATTGTGGCAACCAAGCAAAGAAAGATTGTGTACACATGAGGTGTAGGACTTGTTGTAAGAGTAGAGGATTTGAGTGTCAAACCCATGTGAAAAGCACTTGGGTTCCTGCCTCTAAACGCCGCGAAAGACAGCATCAATTAACTATTTTCCAGCAGCAGCAACAGCAACAGCAACAACTGCAAATTCGCGGAGAGAATCCTAAACGACAGAGAGAAAATCCAAGCCCTTCTTCTCTTGCTTGCACTCACTTGGCTAATAACATGTCAGGTCAAGACAATATCTATATACACTATGTTTATGCAATGTCTCTTTTCCTGTACTTTCCCTTCCTGTCTTTCAAGTGAAACGAGTCACTCACAATTCTAAAGATCCACTCTTTAGAAGAATTCAGAGGCACACACGCCCTTACAGAGAGGATCTTGAGAGAGAGAGAGAGAGAGGCCATATCGATTGCGTGTGTAATGAAAATGGGCCTCCATGATAAACCCCATCAGCTGTTTTTTAACTTTTCCTAGTATGAATACTGTTAGTAAGCAATCCTGACGAGTAGATTTACAGGGAAGAAACTATTTTTCCTCTTTCTGTGTGTTGATTGATGTCTGCGTATACAATATATATGAGAGTGTGTTTGTTCTTTCTTGCTTTTGCGTGCCATTTCATATACATAAAATATAATTTTATAAAAATCCTTTTTTTTATTTTTTATCTCAGTACTAATTTAATCAAAATCTAATGTAATCTATTTTAATGGGTTCTTTGTGGCTTTCTTTGGTTTAGGGTTAGAACTTGGGAGTTTCCCAGCAGAAGTGAGCTCTCCGGCATTATTTCGTGGTGTTAGAGTGAGTGGCATTGATGAAAGCGAGGAGATGTTAGCTTATCAAACTGCCGTAAACATTGGAGGGCATGTGTTTAAAGGAATTCTTTATGATCATGGCCCTGAAAGCAACTACTTGGCACCTGGTGAGACATCTTCTGGTGGTGGTGGTGGTGGAGTACAGCCACTCAATTTAATCGCAGCTGGCACAGCCACAACATCTGCCACAATTTCAGCTACTGGTGGGGGGGGGGGGAGCGCCCAGCCACTCAATTTAATCGCAGCTGGCACAGCCACAACATCTGCCACAATTTCAGCTACTGGTGGTGGTGGTGTAACGGTGGCGTCTACTACAGCTTCATTTCTTGATCCTTCCTCTTTATATCCCGCTCCACTTAACACTTTCATGGCTGGTACGCAATTCTTTCCGAATCCAAGATCATGAAAACACACAACGTCATTCTCGTCTTTTCCCGCTCTTTTATATTAGCGAGCTCTTTTTTTCCATGTACTTATGGCCAAAAAAATTATTTGATGATGATAAAATGTAGTAAGAAGAGAAGTAAATTTGACACATCCATTCAAGTAGGAGTTAAGGATAAAGGAGAAAAGGAAGAATGAGGACTGATGAGAGGCAATGCTTAACATGTTCTTGTTTTTGTGCAAATTTCAATGCTAAGTTATTCTTCTTCTTTTTCTCTCTCTCACATTCTTCCTTTCTTTTATGCGGAAGATATCTAAAGTTTCTTTCTCCTGTTAGGACAAGAAAGGAAAGCAAGTAAGAGGCAGTGTATTAATGTAGTGATGGCATGTTTCTTGTTTTCTTGTTTGTTTGTGTTATTTATTATGTTTTGTCATCTGGGTTCGATTCCATTACGTTAGTTTTGGACTTGAACTTGACTTTTTCCCTGTTTACCCGTAAGTTTGCCGGTTTGAAATTGAATCGAAAATTGGGTGTCGTCCTTGTTTGGACCGAACAGAAAGACCAAACCAATTTCATTCTTTCTATTTTTTTTCTATTTTCTTGACGCGGTATGGGCGTTGCCAGCCATGCATGAATAAGCAAAACATTCAAGTTCAAAAGGTTAAGTAAAAAAAAAAGTGTTGTGGTTTCCTCTCTTGCTTCTAACTCTCTCTCTCTCTCTCTCTCTATGTTGAAATACTTGCTCGTTTGATCTCATTATACAAATAAATTCTTTAATTAATTAGAATGGACGTTAATAGATGTGACTTTGATGATAAAATTGGAAATGTTTCTTGTCTACTGCTCTTGTTTAATGCCCCTGCAAGAAACTATATATATTATTATATTTAGAGATGCTTGCATGTTATAAGACTTTCTCATTGAAATCTTGATGATGTTTGAAAAAAAAGGATTTTGTGAGGAAAACTCGGAGGTTGAGAAACTTTCTGACCCATAGCATGGTCTCTCCTCTTCATTATCACTACATATTTGCTTGCCTCTACAGTTAGGATTTCTCCCTTCCCAATAAAGTCTTGTTTCTTGAAATGATTTCTTCTTTTCATTACCTGTACAGTACTATTTTAGGTCATCCACAGTTTGTTTTCATTTAGTGCTGACACATAATTAGACTAGCCACATGCTTTCTGCATTATTGCTACTAAATGTAGCTCTCGCACGATGCAGTAGCTTGAGCGACATCAATTGAAGATCAAATGTAAACCACACGATTTAAAACAACATCAGAGCACTGGTGGATATTATTTTTAGTACAATCCCTTTTAGTTTGAAATAATGCTAAACCATTTATTTATCTATATTTATGTTTCATTTGGAAGCAAAGGCACGCTTATCTTCCACAGCAAAAAGCCATGGAGGAATTTGACATTTCTGTCACCTTCCACAGCAAAGGCATAGTCACCTTCCCAGTCTTTCTAATCAAATCTTACATTTCTGTCCATCAAATAATTATGCAAAAAGCCAAGGCTAGTGTGCAATTTTAAATGATAACAGTACAACTCTGCTGTTATACTTTGTATACTAGCTATTTGAGGAATTTTATACCAAATTAAGACCGTTTGGAGGATTAGTTATCCTTGGTTGGAAAGTTATGGTGGCTTAAATGTCATTTGACTAGAAATTGTAATTGGAAATGAACTTCCAGTTGGTTCTAAACTGTCTAGACATAAATTTGAAATTAGATTGCCTATAGAACATACTTTCTACGGGAACATTTCAGAAACACCTTTGCAATGACAAATGCTGAATATGTTATAGAAGGAAATGGGTTTGAGTTATACAATACTATTTGTCATTGACTTACAGTTTGTTTTGCTGCACTCCGTTTGAACAAAAATCATTTAAATAAGAACAGTGTAATGATAAAGTCAGCTAGAACAAAAGAATTGTATCTCCTTGCACTTGTAAATCACATGCTAGAAAATAACTTCTCATCTTACGTTAGTGCAATGTCTTAATGTTCAACAAACTTTGTTTTCATTTCATCAAGATTCTACTTGGTATGACAATATTCGCTTGCATCAGAGAAATTGTGTTGTATTAATGACAATCTCTTGCATCAATTACGGGAGACTGATGGGGAGGAGTTGGAATGTGTTCTATTATAGCAGGATTGAGCTTACCTACTAAGAGATTTATTGTTGCCTTCATTTATGGGTTCTGGATTTGTGTTGTTTCAGTGAAGTTTGTTCTTATTAGAAGTTTGTCTTGCATGGTACAAAAGACATGATCATACGTGTAGTGTCAAAACTTCAACGAGTTCCAACAAGAAAAATGCCTTGATTGCACAGCTTTAAATTTACGAGAGCAAAAAAAATTGTTAATTAAAGAAGCCTGTTAGAGTATGTATATCTTAGGTATAAATAGACATCATATTCAAGTGCATGGGATGTCACATGAAAATCATCCAAGAGGAGAGAGAAAGAAACTACAAAAGAAAATGTTAACAGTTATGACATAAACTTGATACCATATTTATTTTCTAGTATTCATCCCTTGCAAATTCATTGCAATCAACATCAGATTTACAATGCCGTGGGTGTTTTAGCTGTGTAATTTATGCAATATAAAGAAAGCCAGGAGAATATGTTAGCTTGAGAGTTCGTTTTAGAGCATATTGAGGTTCATGAAGCTAGAGATTTGATGTAATCTGCATTTGAATAACCAGACTGCTAGTTAACTGGGGCCACAAAAGTAGGGGAAATACTAGCAATGATGGATCATTTCAGTGCATTAGATTCTTTAGGAGCTCAAAATCCTAGATTTATTTTCATAGTATACTGAATCGTCCACATGGTAGCTGTTTTTTGATATGCAGAATTTTTATGTGCTACTTGGAAGTTTGAGTCTTTAATATGCTGCAATGGTACTTCAGTGGTATAATATTTTCCAGCCCATCAAGCTTCCCCATGAGAAAACCACATTTTAGAAGGAAGTGCATGGATCACATACATGTTCATGAAAGATGTAAATTTGCAAGGATAGGAAACTTGGTAGTTTTATGCTACAAATTTAAAGTTATGATAAGTTGCTTGGTACTCTTTTCACCTGGATTCGTCATGATTTGTGGGTGTTTCATTTATATGCGTAGTTCAGTCAATTTTTTGTTACTGGTGTCTGCTCCCCATTGTTGGGATTTCTTCAAGAATCTCCCTTTTGTATGATTTGTGCCTGCTATTCTTCAAAGCTGTTCTTTGGTTTCCCAACTTTTAGTCACATTGGAGTTCCTTCTGCAGATTTTTATTTCGAGATCATCGTAGTTATTTCTTTCACATTCCTACAAGTAAAATTCGCTCGCAAAGTCCAATATCATGACTGATGAAGTTAACCAATCAACATGGGATTTGAGAATAATTTTCCGAAAGCCCTTCACGAACAGTGTAGATGTTCACCACGAGAATCACCTCATTTTATCCATTTCTTCATCTCAGGACCTTCCACTTTTCTCGGGTTCTCATTTTTCCTTTGTAGCAGAAAGAAAGAAAGAAAAAGAAAAAGCTGTTTGCCTAACTTGATTCTTTCATATCCCCTCAGTTAAAAAATCCATCAACTCTGACAATTCATGCGAGCAAGTACCTGGTGCATGTTAAACATACCATTAATCTCGTACGCTTCAAGCCAATTCATAAAGAGTAGAGAGGGATCCCAACCCGTGTGACATCTCCAACCTCGTCACCCTACAATTTGGCTCTCCGACTGGGAATATAGAGCGCCAGTGGAGTCCAATTATGTTTCTTTGTTACCGGACCACTGCCACTTCTAGAAACTTTGCTCAGCCGTGTAGCCCCTGGCTGTTTCTTTATTGGACGTATCTTGAAAGAGAATTAAGCAGATGTCGTCAATTTACTCTGCGTGGGATCAGAGGGAGAGAGAGGGGTAAAGCAATGATTAAACACGTTAAGGGCTAGCTTTCCTTGCAAACCATGGCATTGCCAAAGCTAGACAATAGGGTACTAGGGTTTGTTGCGGTTCTTAGGGACTGTAGGGTTTATGAAAATTTGAGTTAGGATACTGTATGTAGTTGTTAGGGCGAGGCTAGATTTGTAGGACAACAGCCCCATGCTGCAATCTGTATTTGTGGGCATGCATGAATATAATTGGTGGTCCCAAACTTCCATTATCAACCAATTCTCAGCTTCTTCAATAAAAAATAAAAAAAAAACTGTTTTCCTTATGCTTTGCTTTTGCTCAACATACGTACTCTTTAAATATTTGTTAATAGAGAGCCCTACTTTGTTTATGAGAAGCAAGACACAGATCCCTTTATGTAGGCAACAATGATGCTTAGAACTTTAATTCACTAAATGACCCCCTTCGTTCTTGGTGGGTGCTAGATCTTGTTGCAGGGAATGATGACCGGTTTGAGCACGAAAGCTGCAAGTGATGGCTTTTTGGTACACTCTATCTGGCTCTATCTTGTCTGCTCAATGGACCAGGCTATAATTCTTTTGGCTATGATATACATTTTAGTACATAGGTCAAGATTTTGTTTATGTGTGTGTTTGATGTAAAAACTGACAACCATGGGAGCCTGCCAGTGAAATTGAGGGCACGCAGCTCTTTAAAAAAAAAAAAAAAAGATAGAACAAAGAACACCAAAATAAGGTGGGGAACTTCAAAGAATTTAAATTCTAATTGTTGAAATGTAAGATTGAAAATAGAATGAACCTTTTGAACTTGTAAGTTTTGTTTTAATCAAGAAGTTAAACATTTCATATTTCATATGTTGAGTTCTAACTTATACTGTCTCCGTTCTTTAAAAATATAAACATGGGTTATTTTTTTTACCAAATACAGTTTTAACGTATATAAATTATTTTTATCACAATATGTTCGTAAAAAAAAGCTAAATGTTCATAAGTTAATGTGGAATAAACTTTAATATTCCAAATTTATGATTTCTTTGAGACTTTTATCGGGTCTTGGGCGATTCAATTAATGGACTTCATGCCTCTTATCTTTGGCATAATCACGGAGCATGTTAATTTGATATTTTGAATTTTATTGAAATATTATTTTCTATTTATTAAAATTCAAGTTTTAATTAGAAAAGAATTATATAAAATTTAAGTTTTCAAAATATTAATTACTCTAATTTTTTTTCTGAAATAATTATTTATTAGAGAATAACATTTGGGAACACAAAAGAATATTATTAATTTAACAAGAAAAATACAGTACAATCAATAATTTATTTCGAATAAATTAAATTTGGTGATAATAGAAAAAGGTAGAATTTGAATATCCTAAAGGAAAGACTTTATTTTTTTTTTTAGCTATGTTTTTCAAATATAAATCTAATACCAATATTTAATGTAAGTATTTGTGAAAACCTTGATGAGGGATACCATGGCCTACGTAATAAGTAGTAAAAATAAATCATAGAGTGGGATTAATAAACCATAGATGGGAATAACATCACTCTTTTTATCGATCGAAGGCCCAACGACTTTGTTTTTTTTTTTTCTAAAAAAAAAAACAACTAGCAAGGAAGAGAGACGGCCAAGCGTATAGCGTGTGAAAATGGAGGGGCTAACATGGCCTCCTCTACTATATCTAGGCATAGCTGTTTGAGCCTGCATCCCAAATGCAGACTCGAACGCTTTATAGTTCGGTAGATATATAATGGCTGCATAATTCGACCATGGATGTCCACACTTCTTGTGGCGATCCCAGGTTTTATTTCATGTTGAAGCCTCGGATTTCAATGTCACTTCCCAAATCCATGAACATCATCATCGTCATCGTCGTCTCATTCTTCTTTATGCAAATACGTTATCAATCATGGATATAATTCACATTTAATAGCTTGAGTTTTAATTGTAGTCATAGATACGGTTAATTATCAATTTTTATAATAAAATTATATTCGTGCTCTTGAACTGAAAAATAAAAGCTTTGGTAGTGAGATAAATTGATCTTTTTAAATTATCTATTAGTTATTCAAAACAGAAAAATATTTATTTATTTTTAAAATTAAAAAATAAAGTTATTAACTGATAGTTTTTTTTTTTGTTATCTGTTTCTTAGAATATAATAAAAATATATTTTTACTTTAAAAAAAAAAGAAGAAAAGAAATGTGTAGAATATAATAAAAATATATTTTTACTTTTAAGAAAAAAAAAAGAAATGTTTAAAAGCATTTGTCTTTTCACAAGCTCATGGAGAGCATTATGGCATTTTTAACTTGATAAATATCTTTTTATTTAAAAAAGTTATTAGTAACACATGGTTGGTGCATGCAATATCATCCAATAATCAACTTTTTTTTTTTAGAAGTGTAACCGTATTTTTTCTTTAATGATATGGTGCATGAAGAGAAAAATGAGCAGCCTATCAACGATGATTTTTGTTTTCTTTATTTTCTCTCTCTCATTCAAAAAAAATACACATTTATCTCTTATCTCTTAACTTTTTAATTTAACTTTTTATGTTTTTTATTGTTTGTTTTCGTCCTTCACTTTTTTATAATTTTTTTATTTTTTTAATTTACTTCTTAAATTATAATTTTTCATATATATATATATATATATATGGTCATTGTTCTTTTTATTTATGATTTTTTTCTTTGTTTTTTTGTTAAAGTTTATGTTTTTTTTTCAATTTAAACCTTATTTTTTTTAGTTAATTTTTTTTTCAATTTAACCCTACAATATTTTTTTTTATACCTTCTAATTTACTTTTTATTTTGATTTTCATCCTCATTCATTTAATTATAATATTTTTATATGGTTGATTTTTTTTTCTAGTTTTATCCTTTAATATTTGATTTGTTGAGGATTGAATTTAATAATTTTTTTATGTGTGGTGCTTTCGATCTAATGACACGGGTCACAAGTTTAGAAAACTGATGCAGTTTGATAATTTTTTTCTCATTTTATTTTATAATTGTATCATTCTATATTATGTTTTTTTTTTGTTTAAGATTGGTTTTATGGTTATCTTCAATTTATTTTCTATTTCTTTATCTCAGTCTCATGACATAGGCTATCAGGTTTTGCAAACCTTTCTTGAATCGAGTTTTTTTTTAATTATTTTGTTTGTATTTAATTTTTGAATAATTGATTTATTTTATACAAATGAGCTTTATTTTATAAAAAATATTTATTTTGAAATAACATTTTTAATATGTTTGGCCTTCCATAATATTCTTTTTTTCTTTCATTTTATTTAATTAGTTTCATATGTATTTTTTTCTATTATCTTTTATTGATTTTAATAAAAAATCTCAATAGACACAAACATGTAAATGTTTTATTTTACAGGATTAAATATCTTGATTTACATCTATTTTTTATTTTTCTTTCAATTTTCTTTTAGTTATTGTTAATGAATTCTTTTGTTTATTTATACATATTATTATTGATATATTTGATTAAATTCTTGCATAAATTTTTTGATTTATACTTTGCTTTTTCATGTAAAAAAATATATCAAAAAAGCCTACAAATCTAGTTTTTTTTTTTTTGTTGAAAAACATTTATGACTCTTGATGAAACGGGGTCAAATAGCTAATTATAATATATAAGCCATTGATGTCATAATTTTTTTCCCACAATCCTCCACATTAGTATCAAATGTAGGAGTTGAATTCATAATTAAAAAAAAAAAACACCATGATGTAAAAAGTACATGTAACTTAACGTGTGTGTTTTCTCTCCCTCTAGCCTTGTTTCTACATCCAAGATTTATATCACTATCTTTTAAGTACGAAGCACTATCTTTATACCTTAATTTTGCACTTGTCCAGGTTAATTTCTATATGTCATTACAGACATGAGAAAATGGTAATTAATTTCTACATATAAACGTTGAGTAACACAAACATGGTCAATATATCATCACGTCGTTAAAAATTCCAGAGAACCAATTTAGCAACTTCTCTTCCAGGAAAAGAGTCAGAGCTTAGCTACCTTTTGCTATCAGTTCCAAATTAATTAATCACATCACATAAAAATGGGTGTGTGTGTAGTTGAAGATAAAGGTGGCTTTTGCTATCAGTTCCAAATTAATTAATGACATCACATAAAAATGGGTGTGGGTGTGTGTGTAGTTGAAGATAAAGGTTGCGGCATCTGGAAAAACAAAAATTCAGTACAACTTCTTACATACATTCAAATATTTGCAAGTAAGCTTCTAGCTCAGTGATGGGAGAAGCTTGTCTCTTTCCTTCGCATCTAGATTCGAGTTTTATTGTGCACGCCTGTCATCCCCGCGGTGTCTTACTTGCTCACTGGGCTTGCAGGATATTCAGTGGGCCGTGGGGATTGATCGTGGTGCGTGTAAACTGATCCGGACACCTCACGTAAATTAAAAAAAATATATATATTTGCAATCAATAACATTGCAGTGGGTGGCAAGTTGAACATATAATAGATCATATATATATATATATATATATATATATAATACCTGATTTAGAATTTGCATAATTTTTATAGCATTATGTTTCTTTTTGAACTAAATAGTAATAGATTATACATATAAAAAACATAATATATGTTATTTTCTCCATGCACTTCGAATTTATATTCTTAATTATTTTCTATTTCTTAAAGAAATATTATTGTATAACTTAATTTCATAATTTTATTAAGAAAGAGTGCTTAATTGAAAATAATGAGAGATCAAATAAAATATAATTCAACTTCTATCTTATTATATACTTTTGAATAACTTGAGTGGTTTTAATATGGGTTCATCCAGTATAAAAGATGATTTTCTTGATTTTTCTGGTTTTATACCATATATATATACACACAAATTCAGGATGCATCTTAAACTAAAGTTTATGATATGAGCTTTTAATTGATTTAGATTAAAAAAAAAAATCTTATCATAAACGCATGTTAAGACATTGTGATTCAAAGCATTTAATAAAAAAAAATTTATCTATTTGTTTTTGTTTTTTACAAATTGGTAGCAATATTTTAATTTTGTATTTTTTTTAATCTACATAGGTGGTAAAAAAGACCTCATATGTGTTTAATTTTTTCACAAAACTTTTAATTGTATAAGCAATCCAGGTGTTGTAGCCGCAAAAGTTTTTATTTTATTTTTTTTCCTTCAATGGTATCAATTTTCTTAAGCTATGCAGTCAACCAGAGTAATTCCAATGAAAAACTCACTTTAATAGGTTTATTCACAATACCTTAAAAGTTAAGACATTTTTTTTTTTTAGGAACCACTATAGATATATCTCCATAACAAGTCATCTTTCTCTGTGTTTTTTTTGTTGAAAAACTTACCCTTAGCATTCAATAGCTTGATTAAAATTATACTTATTTACCAAGTTTTTCAAAATTATAATTTACATTTTTGGTCAATATAAATTATCAAATTGGATGAAAAGACCAAATTACCCTTACATGTAATTTATCATAAACTCAAACAAAAGCCAAATAAAAAATTCTCTCCTCTAAATACAATTTATCTCTTTTTAAATATCATTTTCTCTCTATTTTCCTAATGATCTAAACTTGAATTGAAACCAAAATCTAATACTTTTAATTAATTTTTTCTTTTCTAATGTTGTTAGAATTTCACCCTTTTCTGGAAGAGTAGTTAATTATATTTTTTTCAAAACCCCTAAAACACCCCAAATTAAAGCTTAGAAAAACACCTTAATTTTTTTAATTATCTCTTTGATTCTCTATAAATCCACCTCTTATCTAGCATTTCTAGATAATCATAAAATATATCAAATACTCATCAAAACAATGAGTGTCTCTTTACTCATACTTCATATGTATATGTGTTCCTCCAGCAAAGTCATCATCCTTCATGTCAATCACTTTCTCATTCTTTACCATTGCTCTTTATGATCCCTCTGATGATCCATTTATACTGGCATCATCTTTCTAGAATGAGTTGGGTTTTCAGGTTGAAGCTAGGCATTTCTATTTTTATCACTTTTATCAATTAAATAATATAATAAAAGAAGCAAACTTCACTTTCAATGATGCCTTATATTGGCAAAAATACCCTGGAAAGGGTCCTACAATGAATTGATAACATCTTATACCTAATTTTTTTTTTCATGACTTTGTTAGTGGATAAAGACTTTTGAACTAAGTCATTGCCTTTCTATTTCATTTTAAGATTGTTTATATTTTATTGATCAAATTCAAAACTCTATTCATCCTATTATATGAGATAAAAAGAGATTTGAAAAAATAAAACTGTTAATTCAAACTATAAATCAAATTCATAAAACCCCTAAGTATTTTTTATGTGGATCGCCAACTCCACACCAAAATTGCATAGCGTAGGGATAAAATATAGTGTAGATTTGAAATAAGTTGCAGATTTATGGTTGAAGATGGTAGTTGGTAAGGGATCAAGAGGAAAGGAAGGTGGAAGCTAAATTTTTTTTATTTAATGGAAAATTTTTAATATGTAATATAAGTGCTTTTTAGTCATTAAATGAAAAAAAAATAATAACTTGTAAATAATCAAATAATTTTAATTGATTCTTTTTGGTGCTCCATATACAAAATGTAAATTGCTATTGTTGCACAGAAGTTTAGGATGCAAACTGTAATTTCTTAAAACTTGATAGACAAATATAATTTTGACCAAACTATATGATGTTAGGGGTAATTTTCTTTCTTTTTTTTTTACTCCTCTAGTCCTCTCATGAAATCCACTCCTCGATTTATGAATAAATTTTTTTCTATAAAAACTAAATTCCTGGAAAATAATTTTTTTGTTGATATTTGGCGAAGTCGTGAAAAATAATTTATGAGGAAATGGATTATTTTCCATCTTTTAATGAAAAATGAGCCGAGAATCATTTTCTGTTCTTTGAACATGTCATAGAAAATAAATTGAAAAATAATTCATTTTGAGTTTTTAACTTTTTTAAAATAGTATATTTTTTTATTATTTTTATGAAACATATTTTTTTTTATGTTCGAAGAACATTGAAATTGAATTTCTTCTCTATGGTATCGTAATTTTATAACTCAATTTATTTGATTTGATTTATTATTATTATTGTATAATATAACATGTTTTGCATTTGAATATATTTTCTAGCAATATTATCTAAATTAAAGTATTATATACATGAGTATATCAAATTAATACTTTTATATTGTATATTAATATATCCTAAGATATTATTTCCTATATAAATATATTAGTAATTTATTATTTTATAATAATATTATATTTGAAAGCATTATATATGTATATAAGAATAATAGTATTGTACCACTTTAGTTTTTTTGTCCTTTATAGAAAGTGTTTTTTACTCTTTTAAAATGGAAAACACTTTCCTCCATCTAAAATAATGTTTTTATTTGAATGAAAAGTGAATTTCATAGACAAATTTTTCACAATGTACATCAACATAAGAAAGTCAAGAAAGTACTTTTAAGGAGAACATTTTCCAACAAACAAACATAATCATTTTAATTGGTGCAACTATGTTGAATTTTCAATGATATTTAGTATAGTAATATGGTAAGCATCACACTAAAATATGTCTCCAATATCTTATAAAAATATTGTTATATAAACAAATAAAACTATTATTATGTATCCAAAAGTTGATTAGACATAAAGAATTTGAAAATCTCAATTCGTTTCATCAATTCAATCTAATTGGATAAAAATGTATGACAATGATAAAATATATTTTTTAAAAAACTTTATTTCTAGGTTTTGAGAATCACAAACACAAGATGTTACAAAAAAATAAGACAATAATGCTACTTAACCCAATAAAATCCTTTACTTTCTAATATATCAAAACTTAATGTAATAAAAGCCAAGGTGCTTAACAACCAGATTCATATTGAACCTTTATATATAAGTTGCAAACATGTCTTCACTTTGTCCAACAAAAACTCATCATGCCTTTATTATATTAACATTTTGATGTTACAATAAATGCTTGCAATAACACTGTATATGTCATTAAATAGTTTTAATTAATGGAACAAAACTAAGAACACCAACAAAATATTTTCTCAATATATATATTCCACTACCCAAAGATATAGAGGACTCTATAATACTTAAGTTAGCAAAATTGTAGGAGAGATGAAGCCTAAAGGTTTTTTTTGTATCTGTGTATATGTTTGTGTTTAATAAGAGGGAAAAGAAAGAAAATTATAAGATCAGAATACTAAAATACTATAATATAAAAATGAAGGTGTTTGTCCTATTTTTATGGTACATGGATGCGTGTGTGTAAATCATGTCCATTTGCATGGTGATAAAAAAAAAAACTTTGATATAAGTAAATAGTAATCATTTGAGTTTATAAATCTTTATAGGTGATGATGTACTGTTTAGAAAGAAGAGATCTTCTTATATGGGTCATCAACTAGGCTTAAATGAGTCCAACAATGAAGCCCCAACAATTTTACATAACATAGTGTTACCATAATCATTTTTAATGTAGTGATTGGATGTCATTGGACTAATTAACCCAAAAACAAGTAATAGATCACTTCATCCTAGTAGCAATTAATTACCTCTTATATGTATACACTCTAGGATATGGTCACACGATTTGTTAAAAAAACACTGAATTTATTAATACAGTTATTTAGAGACTATAGTAATAAACAATGCCTAAAATCTTAATGGATAGATGATTATGGAGTTGTGAGAAAAATGAAACATTAAGCAATTAAACTCAAACTCATACAAGCTAAAGATAAATGGTATTTAGAAGTTGCCAACAAAACATTAAAAAGATTGTATAAAATATGGTAGTTATATAATAAGACTTTTATAAGATGTTTCTTTATGCTCTTTTGCATACTCGTCATGGTAGGGACATCAATCAAAGTTATACTATATTCAATGATACATGGGATGAAGACGATGATGCCCCTTGACGTAGAGATTTTTTCTTTAAGAGTCTTGATGAAATCATAATTAGAAGAGTTAGAATGAGTTAAAATGCAATATGAACAAATAAACATGGCCAGTGAAAAGAGACTGGCTATAATTTCTCACCATCAATTATACTAAAAAATGATGGCTAATTAAGATATATGATAGGAAGGGTTTGATCAAAAGAATCTAGAGAGGGAGATCTGGTATTAAAAAAAATTATGTCATTATTAGGAGAAAATCAAAGTAAATGAGCACTAAATTATAAAGGTTTGTATATGGTGAAGAAAGCAATCTTAAGAGATGAACTAATATTGACTAAAATAGATGGAGATGATTTTTCCTAGGCCTGTACATTCAATTTTGTAAAGAAGTACTATGTATAAGTGTACAGGTTTTCTTCAAATCAATGAAATAATGTTTTGGCCAAAGATTCTCTTTATATATTCCTCCCTTTTCTTTGGATTTCTTCTCTACTAGTAAATATATGCAAATAAACCCCTATAACCTTGCATGATCTCATGGCTTGCTAAAAATTAAAATGGTTTGATTTTTTTCAAAAACTATTTGCTAAATAATTCTAAAAAATTGTAGTTTTGACTTTAAAAAACCATTTTTAATATCTCCTCAAACAATATTTGGCATCCCATTCATAGAAATAGGATGGAAAACGAATAAGAAATTTGATCAAATATAACAATATACAATTCCCTAAATTACAAACTAAAAAATTTAGAAAACCTGTAATTTTTCTCAGCATCAAACCTCTCGAGCTATGTTTCAGCATTATAAATATTAGTGTGTAGTGGATTCAAAAGTTATGGACATAAAAATGGTTGTATATAAGTACAAACAAATTACATTCGACAATGTCAAAACTTTTTAGTTCTACTCGTTTCACTTGAAATGAGTAAATGCCTTTTTTATTTACCACTCTCACATTTAAAGAAAATACATATATATTGTTGTTTCTGTTTTATCCTAAATGATTTTTCTTCATGGAACCTTGACTAAAATTACACTTTATATTAGGGGTAAGAGGAAATGTAAAAACTGATAAATTATTGAAATAAAAGAAACCTAAATTAAAAGAAAAATAACAAAGTCAAAATAAAAAGTACGCTCTACTGAAGGACTAAAAATGATCAAGTTAAATAGATACAACAAATAAAAAAAAGAATATATGACAAAGCAAAATAGTTGATAGGTGATCCTAAGTTTATAAAATCCTGAAACACCTTTTAAGTCGATGAATTCCTTTTTTTGTAGCTGAAATCCTAACCTACATTACATATCCTATAAAAGTTTACATGCCCTATAAAAGTTTTTTTAATTAAGAAACAAGGAACAAGGAACAATAAGTGGTGCTCTCATATAATGCAAAAACAAATTTCATAAGAGTTATGACTTCACAAATATTCTATTCATTATTATTCATGGTGTTAAAATAAAAACATTCTTAGCAAAACTCAAATATTTTCTTGAGTCTCTTGATATTAAAAACATCACATAATTAAAGGTCACCTCACTATACTTCTTCACCAATAACAAAATTTGCATAAAAAATCAAATCATCATCCCCTTGAAACTACCTTATAAATTATAAGAAATTCAAAAGAAAATTATTTTAAGCTTATTTTGGAATAATTTAAATAATATATATATGATAGTCAAAATTTTAGAAACTATTATGAGTAAAGAATTCCTTGTGGGATCAAATGCAATGGTGATATCAATCTGAGCCATTAACAAGCACATTTAAAGGGCATAATCAACTCAAAGGGTAAAGTTAAGATTAAAAAATAGTTTTCCACTTTTAAAAGGAAAGACTTCCTCAGGAGATCAAAAGATAAATATGGTGTTTATTTAAGCCACTAATAAGCACACTTAGGCAGAATAGCCAAGCTAGGGGCAGCATCACGATTAAAATATGATTTTTTATTTCTAAAACTAGTAATCCTAGTGATCTCTTATAAGGATAATAGTCATTATAAAGAATCCAAGTCACGTAGTTTACAAATACTTAAATAGATAATTTACATAGGTAAACACAAGTGGATTGGTGAGTCAAACAACCAAAGAAGGCCAAATAAAAAATAATTAGTTCTACCACCAACAAGAAAGATATATTGCAAAAGAGAGGGGGTTACATTTCAAAATAGGTAAAGATGTATGCATGTCATCTAACTTATAATGTTTAGCATTGTTCAATAGTTTACAAATTTGTTTTTTTAAATAAAGGTAAAAATCTCATACAAAGTTCAACAATGCTTTAATAAATCTAAGTCAACAAAGATTTGTAAAGAAAATCAACCATGTCATTAGAAGATTCAAACCCTATAATCATAAAGTTTAGCCCAAGTCTCAATCATGACATTATTTAAAGTTGAACTAAACTCTATAATCGAGGTAACATTCTCGTTAGTTAATGGTATGGATTCATACATTATCTCTTTTTAATTAAATAGATTCTAAGATGATCCCTTTCATTTTATTTAGATGGATCATTGGTGTGGATTCACATATGATTTTTTTAGTTGCATAAATCCATAAATAAGCCTTTTTAATGATCCTTTCTTATTAGTCATTAGCGTAGATCTACATATGATCACTTTTGTATGTGTGAATACCCCAAGTTGGTCCTTTTATGTATTTATTTATTTATTTTGTACTAAGTTTAGTTGGCTCTCAATTTAACCAAAATTCAAAATTCCTATAAAAGTTTCTTTTAGACTTTAGCATTTTTTTCAACAGTTTTCACAAATACCATCTTTTTTTTACAAGCCTATTATATAAAGTCTATTATGTAAGACTTTTTACTTCAAGGATTGTAAAAACAAGATAACTATCATAACCTAAGTTTAATCTTCCCGAAGTTTCCTAAAAAAATTTAAAAAAAATGTCTTCAAAATAATTCTTAAATAAAACATTCATGTTCAAAGAAAACATTTTAAAAAAATTATTTTTTAAAAAAAATTATTTAATAAAAAATAATTTTTAGAATAAAAATATAGTTTCGGGTTGTAGACATATAATAGTTTGATTTATAGCTTGTCAAAAATTAATATCGGCATGCAATATGAGGTTTAATTCCAGAAAATTATAAAATTGATTGAAATTGCTTATGATTGCACAAATTAAAAAACTAGGAATCAAAATGAAAACGATGAAAAAGTTTAAAAGTCCAATTAATTTAATGGATGACTTAATTAAGAAGAAAAATAGAATTAAAGACAAAATTAGCTAAATTTGCAAGCTACTAACCAAAATGAAAGAGATGAAAAAGTCTAGACTTCTAGTTAATCCAATTAAGGACTTGATTATAGAGGGAAAAAAAATGCAATTTGGAGTCAATTTAGCCAAAATTAAAAGATTTAAAGGAATAAAATAGAATAAGTGTTGGATATTAAGTACCCTAATAATTCAATCAGAGGAGTAACTGAAAAGAACATTGAGATTGAGGGTGAATTTGACCAAAAATACATATATTAGAAGAATTCTAATATTAGCGTGTGATGATTTTGATAAAAACAAAAAAAATGCATGATTAAAAAACCCAAAACTAGTGTTTTTAGATTTTCTTGTAACCTAGCTTTGGAATGACAAAAGTTATGATTCGAAAATGTGCTTTTTTTTTTTAGAAGATGGTGTATGAAAAAAACATTGATTCAAATGTTACATGCTTCTATTTTTAGGATTGAATTGTTATCTTGGGTTTTGTTTTATTCTTAAACTTGTTATAGTTATATTTATCTTTATATTGATGCTAAAGAAAAATATTTTAAAATTTTTTACATGTGGACAAATCTTCTCACCATAATTTTTAAATTGGTGAAATCTCCTATTTCTATGGATTGCTATTTAGATTTTTGTTAAAATTCCCAAATTGGCAAGATATTCTATTTTTAAGGTTTGACATAAAAATTTGCATGAAAATTATTAAATTAACATAATCTTTTATTCATAAAAACTAACATCAAAACTTTTCATTCTAATCAAAACTCAATGAAATCTTTTTTTTTAAGATTGATATCAAATTTCCTGATAAATCTCCAACCTTTGTTTTCTTCAAACAAAATAAATACCATAAAAAAATATGGGATTAGAAATAGTTACTATCAAACATGGATTAAATTTAGAAAAGTACGTAGCAAATATAACCTTTTATTAAAAATGATACAATAAGGGCAAAGTTATCTTTTCTTAAACTTAATTAACTCAATACCTAAATCTAATCAAAGCTTAAATGGTTTGAAATCAAAATAAAAAAAGATATTCATCTAATCGATACTCATTTATTTTAAATTGCCAATATATTTAGTATTCAAAAGTAAAATATCCAAAATATATCCTTATATTAATTATTTTAATGTACTTCAATTAAAATTAAAGACCTATTAGGTTAGGTTATTGGTTGACTTAGGTTTTGAATAAAACTGACATGGAGTTGACTTAACTGATTTAGGTTTTAAATAAAATTGACTACGAGTTGATTTTACATGACTCGATTATCAAAGTTAGTTCAAATATGAGCAGGTCAATATAGAAAAAACCTGATTTCAAATAAAAAAAATAAAAATGGAAGCGCTCTAACCTGTGAAAAACAAGACACATGTCTTGGACTTGATAGGGTATGACAACCTTTTAAAAAAAATAATTTTTTATTTGATGCTAATAAAAACAAACATACATAAGAAAGAGGTCACATTAAATTAAGAAAAACAAAAAAGAAAATAAACTATGAAGGGTTGTATTTAAAAAACAACTTGCTAATATAATAAAAAACCATGGTCCTAGCAAAAATAAAATAACATAAAAATTGCAATGCATTTGATAAAAAATATCTGATATTTTTTTTTAATTAAAACTATTTAAATTTATTTAATTAAATTAGTAGTAAAAAAAATAAAAAAATAAGAAAATAGATTATATGTGTGGGCCTATATGTATCCACATGTTTGGCCTATAATGAAGGAGCCTGGATCCACGATCCTATCCTCTCTTTTTTTCCAATGATAGAAGATGAAGGACATAGCATCCTGTTTCTTTTTTTTTTAATAATATATGGCTTGTCATTTACTATGATAAACAATGCATTATTTTGGTTCCTCTCTACCCATCTTAGGTGGTTGAAAAATTAGGCTTCAAGCTTGTTGGATTAAAAAAATAAATTTCAAACATTTTTTAATCTAAAAATAAATGAGAAACACTTAAACTCAACTTGAATAAAAAAATGGGTTGGATGATTTAAAAAACTCATTTGTGATATAATCTTTAAAACCCATTTGTAATCTTAAATTTGAAAAGAAAAAAAGGTATTATAACACAAAATCAAACCAAATAAAAGAACTTTGTGAGTTTTAATCTATGTTTTTAGGTAATATGAAGGCCAAAGAACACCTTAAGAAACTTTTCTCGTTGGAAAAAACTCCTAGCATCAAGAACAACATTTGTTTTGGCCAAAATAGAGCCAACCAATAACTTTGTTTTTCCTTTACTATTTTTTAATGACTTTCTCTCTCCTCTCTCAAACTAGAGACTTAAATGCAAACAGAATAAAGTCTTGGACTAAAATATTGTATTTCCAAACTAAAAGGACCAAAGAGATATGTTGATAAAATCCCAAAGAAAAATCTAGCAAAAAGCTAATACCATTTTTTTTAAGAATAAGGTTGTCACTTTTCTTTTTATTTTTAATTTTGTTCCCCTCACTTTCAATCACATGCAAATAATAAAATCAAATTGTTTTTCACAAAATCAAGCACAAATTCAATGCTATGATATTTTTTGAGACTACGACAACCTTATCAAAAGTAAATGGAAACAATATATTAAGTTCAATTCTTAAAAAATAAGATGTTAAAATAACAAATTAAAATAAATAAAGGGAAAAAAAGAGAAAAAGTTATTGTTTATATTCACAATGACTTGTGTATGACTAGTGAAATCATTAGAAGAAATATATTTCTTTGTAATTGTAATATAATAATTTTTCCATTTATCCCAACTTTTAGGTAAGTTATTATGCTTAGTTCAATTGAGCTTATTAGATGGTACATAGAATCTCATGTTTTATTTCAAATTTGCCCTGATTAATCAAAAGTTTTCCCTAACTCAAGTACTCTATTCCTACATGGAAGCTTGAGTTTATATTACAAAAAAAAGTTGTTTAAGAAAATATTATACACATAGACACAAATCATTATTCACCTTAATAATGTAATTATATGTTTGTCCTTTTAACAAAAAAAAATTATGAATTGTTCTTGAGGATAATTTAATCATTTTAATAGGAGTCATTAGTCATCGTGCAAAGAAATAATCTTTTGACCTTTCAAGAGCATAGTTAAAATAATATATTATCCTTAAAAGAAAATTTAGTTAATATGTTTATTGGGGTTAATTTGATCATTTTATATTTTTTAGAAATAGTATAAAGATCTTTATATCCTCAAAAAAAAAAAAAAGAAACTTGTAACTACGGTATTGTGTATTTTTAGGCTTTTTTTTATATATATTTTTAGGCTTTTTTTTATATATATAATTAACATGTTGGATTAAGGTGATCTGATCTTTTTATTAATTAAAAAAATTATTGGTGTATTTGAAACATGTGCTAAAAAGAAAGTGACACTAGCATATATAGCGTTGTTCTATATTCAAATACCACCTTCCAGGGCGGCTTTGGAAGTTGCTCATTGTGGTTTTTCTAGTGGTGCCATGCATGTTGGCGGCAAAGCAGTGGTTGAGTTTTGATGGATTTTTTTTATCTTCTCCCTCTTTTCTCTTTTCTAGCCTTCCTAAAAGTAAATATGTCCTTTTAGTATTTTTTTTTTATCAAATTTGATTTGTATTATTCTGATTGTTATTTTTTTATTTTTTTTATTTTTTGATTGATTTTTTCTTTTATTATTTGGTTTCATTTTATTTTTATATTAAACTTGGCACTCTTTCTTTTGATTTTTTTTTTTGTTTTTATCCCTTTTCTAATTGAATTTATTTTTTAAATTCATCCCTTAGTATTTGATTTCAAATTATTTTTATATCAAATTTAGTTACCATTCTTTTTATTATTATTTGTTTTGTTTTACAGCTTTTTATTGCCTTTTATTTTTAATTTTATCCCCTAGCATTTTATTGATTTATAATTCTGCTTCGTTAATTTTTAGAGTTTGCCTTCTACAACATTATGCTCATGGGTTTCAAAGATTAACATGAGTTAAATTTAATCTTTTTATTATCTTTTTTTTTAATTATTTTATCTTTTAATATTAGATTTATTAAGAATTGATTTTTACATCTTTTTTTTTTATTTTTCTTTCTATGAAGTTATCTCAATTTTATGTTCATGGTCACTAGGTTACTAGGTTAACCCGAGTTAACATGGATTTTTTTTATTGATTTTTTTAATTAATTTTTTTTATGATTTTACTTTTAAACATTAAGTTATTTTATAATTAAATTTTATAGTTTTACTCAGTTTATTTTTAATAGAGTTACCTCAATATTATCATCAAGTCTCATATTTAATATCCTAACCCAAATGGGCTTGGATTATTTTGTTTATGTTATAAATTTTTTATTTATTTATTGTTGTTGCAATTTTTTTTTTCCAGATATCCAGCTAAAAATGCTACCCAAGCATCATGATATTGGGCTCATGATTCTCAGCTCTTGTTCTGCTACTTTCTCCGCACCATAACAAATTCCCTTCTCCGACTCTCCTGGATCTTTGATGCATTCTACCTTAGAATGTTTCTTCACAAGCATAGCTGAAACCTCTCCTTCGCTTTAATATCTCACATTCCATTCTAAACAATTGTATTTCTTCCACATTCTCATACTAACATAGTTCAAAACCTAAAAAGAAATGGCGAGGCCACGCAGCAGCAAGCGTAATTCCTCCTCAAGTTCTTACACATCAACGATAACCACCATAGCCTTCATAGCATTATGTGTTATTGGTGTTTGGATGCTAAATTCCAACTCAAAGGTTACTCCACAAACCACCAATCACGCCACCAAATCCACCACCACCAACATTGCCGCAGACGTGGATGTTTCTTCCTCCACTGAGGTAGAAAACACTGAATCCATTAACAAAAAGGAGACGCCTATTTACGAAGACAATCCAGGAGATCTTCCTGATGATGCTATCAAATCCGATGAGCCTAAAAGCAATAATGACAATGACAATAAAGAAGAAAGTAAGGACGGAAAACAAATAGATGATGGTGATAGTAAGGCTGATCAAGAGAGCTCATCACAGGATTTAAAGGGAGAAGGATCTGGCGAGGAGCAGCAGCAACAGGAAGAAAGACAAAATCAGATATCTGAAGAAAGTTCAGACAATCAAAACCAAACAGCTGATCAAACCACCCAAGAAAGTTCTCAATCTGAAGGTAGCCAGGAAACAGACGCTAATCAAGAACAAGAAACAAACGCTAATCAAGAACAAGAGCAAATTACAGTACCTGAAACTGATGATAGTAATTCAGAGGATTCTACAATTCAAAATGAAGGACAAGATCAGAAGCGGCAACAACTACAACAACAACATGTTGCAAACAGCAGTAAAGATTTACAGGATTCTCAGAACCCAGAATCAAAAAAAGACCAACAACAAGAAGAGAGTACCGGACGCAATGAAAACGATCAAGAATCTAATCAAAATGAGAAATCATATGAAGACCAACAACAACGACAACAACAAGAGAATACTGGACTCATTGAAAACACTCAAGACTCTAATCAAAATGAGAAATCATATGAAGAGCAACAACAAGAGCAAAGACAAGAAGATGCTGGAGTTCAGAATTCTTCTCAAGAATCCCAGAAGGAGGTATCTGAAGAAGATCAAAAAAAGAGAATGCAGCAGCAGCAGCAACAACAAACATCACATCATCAAGAAGCTGAAAAAGAATCCCAGGTTGATGGCAACACAAACCAAGAAACCAAGCAGGACTCAAGCTCTGGCGAGTCAGCATTTCCAGGTAGCGAGAACACAGGAATACCAAAAGAATCAAAGGAGTCAAAGAAGTCATGGTCAACTCAAGCAGCAGAGTCAGAGAATCAAAAGGAGAGAAGGAAGGAGGAATCGGACGGTAATGATAGTATGTATGGGTACACATGGCAGCTCTGTAATGTCACTGCAGGTCCTGACTATATACCTTGTTTGGATAACGAAAAGGCCTTAAGACAATTACATACAACCGGGCACTTTGAGCATAGAGAGAGACATTGTCCTGAGGTTGGACCCACTTGTTTGGTCCCACTTTCTGAAGGGTACAAAAGACCCATAACATGGCCTCAAAGTAGAGACAAGGTATATCATTGAAGCTCTGGTTAGATAAGGATGATTTTGTGGTCTTGTAACTTTGTCTAGTGTTTGGTCTTGTAGATATGGTATCATAATGTACCTCATACAAAATTGGCAGAGGTCAAGGGACATCAAAACTGGATTAAGGTTACTGGGGAGTTCTTGACCTTCCCTGGTGGTGGAACTCAGTTCATACATGGAGCTCTTCACTACATTGATTTTGTTCAACAGGTAAGCTAATCCCATAATTCAAATTCTTACATAATGCATTGTGTTAGTGGGGTCCTTAAGGAATATTTCTATGCCGTTTGAATTCTATTAGCGGTGGTAGGGTGGATACTTAACAAGAGTAATGCTGAAGTAATTATTGCTTTTATTGGTAGAGTGTCCAAGCTTCACTAAATATTAGAAATTAAGGCTTGGTCTCGATGCAATAAAATACCACACAGCTATCAATCAATAAATAAAACTAATAAATGTCATCATTGAAGCGATGCGAGCATTCAGGCTTATACATTATTTAGCTATGCTATTGAAGAAAATATCCTTGTCAAGGGAGAAACTCGTCAAAAAATTATTTTATTTAAAAACTTAAATTATTAGATGAGATCTCAAGATATAATTTATATTATTTTTTAATACATTTCTATAAGTAAAAGCTTTTTGGATTTAAAACTTGTACAGATCTAGATTATCTTATGCTTAATTTTTTATCAAATAAATAGGGATGGTGAGATTCGAATGTAAAACTATTTAGTTCTCAAGACTCTGATATCATATTAAAAAACCATCTCATCTAAAAATTTAAGTTATTAGATAAAATTTCAAAATATAATTTATATTATTTTCTACCAATACTTGCCATCCATACTGCCCGGTTTCCGTTGCATGAATTCTCATTTTTATCCAAGGTTGGTAGTGCAGGCAGTGCCTAAAATTAAATGGGGAAAACACACTCGTGTGATACTGGATGTTGGGTGTGGAGTTGCAAGCTTTGGTGGTTATATTTTTGAAAGGGATGTTCTTACAATGTCATTTGCACCCAAGGATGAACATGAAGCTCAAGTTCAATTTGCCCTTGAAAGAGGAATACCTGCCATATCTGCTGTCATGGGTTCTCAGCGTCTCCCATTCCCTAGTAGGGTCTTCGATCTCATCCACTGTGCACGTTGTAGAGTCCCTTGGCACGCAGAAGGTTACAACTCATTCACATCTCCAGTTTGAGTACCATAAAAATTATGATTCCAGTTGAACAAACAGTATCAAGAGCATATTTCTTGTAATCTGCCTTTGCTAAAGAGGTTTATGTACTTGTTCAGGTGGCAAGCTGCTTTTGGAATTGAATCGCGTTCTCCGACCTGGAGGTTACTTTGTGTGGTCAGCAACTCCTGTTTACCAGAAGCTTCCAGAAGATGTGGAGATATGGCAAGGTTGGATACCGAGAACTGATCTTTTGAACAATTTATAAACTTACCTCAACCTGACCTCTTGTTATTTTTCTAGCTATGTCTGCATTGACGGCATCTATGTGTTGGGAGCTTGTGACTATCCAGAACGACAGACTTAACGGCATTGGTGCTGCCATCTACCGCAAACCTACCACAAATAATTGCTATGATCAGAGAAAGAAAAACAGTCCCCCAATGTGTAAAAGTGACGACGACGCAAATGCTGCCTGGTCAGTTTTCTCTCAACCACTCCTGATGGCTCTAACAATTGGAAATGGCCTCAACAATAGCTAACTGAAATTATGGTCATTTCAGGTATGTACCTCTGCAGGCATGCATGCACCGGATGCCTGTTTCTAAAACTGAAAGGGGGGCTAAATGGCCAGAGGACTGGCCTCAAAGACTACAAACACCTCCTTATTGGCTAAACAGCTCCCAGATGGGGATCTATGGTAAGCCAGCTCCTCAAGATTTTGCTACAGATTATGAACATTGGAAGCATGTGGTGAGCAACTCATACATGAAGGCATTGGGTATCAGCTGGTCGAATGTGAGAAATGTAATGGACATGAGAGCTGTTTATGGAGGGTAACGATATTTTTCCATTGTTGTTGCTAATGTAACTTGCAAGATGGAATCGTCCAACTAAAAAGCATAATTTTCACATGGTATTGATGCAAAATACATGCTTTATGCCTCCAGGTTTGCAGCAGCTCTCAAGGACATGAAGATCTGGGTGTTCAATGTCGTGAACACAGACTCCCCAGATACTCTTCCGATAATATATGAGCGAGGTCTTTTTGGGATATACCATGATTGGTGTGAATCCTTCAGCTCATACCCTCGAACTTACGACCTTCTACATGCTGATCATCTCTTCTCAAAGCTGAAAAAGAGGTAAATCTACATGAGATCTCATTGGATTAGTACCTTTCATTTTCCATGTACGATTCACTTTCTCCTTCCTGAGAGCTTGATGACCAATTAGTGTTGTGGTTTTTATAGGTGCCAACTTGCTCCTCTATTGGCAGAGGTTGATAGAATCGTGAGACCTGGAGGTAAATTGATTGTTCGAGATGAGTCAAGCGCAATCGGGGAAGTTGAGAACTTGTTGAAGTCTCTGCATTGGGAGGTTCATCTAACCTTCTCCAAAGACCAAGAAGGTTTACTGAGCGCACAAAAGGGCGACTGGCGACCACAGACATATGCAGCTCTCTCCTGATCAAGAAGAGAAACAGCATCTGGCTCGTAATCTTGTGCTGCCCCTTCTTAACAGTTTATGGACTTGGCAGCTTACTGTAGAACTTTTCTTTCTTTAAAATGTAAAATCTTCTTTTGAAATACAGCTAGGTTAATGTATTTTTTATTGTCAAGTAAACCTATGAGTACTATAATCACTGCATAGAATTAAAGTATCCCGAGGGGAGAAATTTGGCATCAGAAAGTTTGTCTCTCTTAACTCACTAACTTGTCCTCTTAGCTGCATCCATAAATCTGGGATCTCACCTGTTCGCTAACCCTAAATGCCCTCCTCACCACTTAGCAGATCATTGTGTTACTCATGGAAATTAACAGATATTGGCACAGACTACCAGGGATTGCGTGTGCGTAATAGGGACCTATGACTAATAGAGTTCACTGTGATCCAGCCAACACCACGATAACACAGTTTTGTCATCCAATTTTTAATCGTTACATTGTTTTAGTAGGAATCTATTATTGATTCAAAATGAAAACTACCACTAAACCAGCTTCTCCAGTGCCAGTGCACTCTCCCTCGTACATTAGCTGCATTCATAATGCTAATAAGAACTCGTCAATAATTAGCTGCATTCATAATGCATTCAACGTCAGCAACTGAAATTAATTAGCTGTATTCATAATGCTAATAAGAACTGATCATGGGAACTCCAATCTGGTAAATAATTCGCATGATTCTTGCAGAAACACATCAATAACGGGCGATGTATACCAACTTCTTATGAAGAAATTCTCTTCATATATATTTTTAATCGTGAATAAAATATGATTCGTATGAACCACAAAATGATCTCATGATCCAAGGTCTTCCATGTCTGGAAGAACAAGTCTTTTTTTTTTTTTCCAGAGTCATTTGTTTTTTCCATTAAGCTGGTGACAAACTGCTGATAGTAGATGAACTGTTGCATATTATTATGTAATTTTTAAGGAATAGATGATATGTTATTTATTTATTTTAATTGAGCGGGTGATAAGTCACTTGTAGTTAGTGGTCACAATGGGGATTAAAGGGGTAATTGTCCTTTTAATTTTATTTTTTAAAAATATTTTTTATATTCAAATTTTAATATAATAATTTAACAAGTTTGTTTTTTGAATTATTGTTCCTTGCCTCTTTTTCTTTTACGAATTTGGTTTTAAGTTCTAAACTATTAATTAGTTAAATAAATAACCTTTTATAATTTATACTTAATGTTTTAGGTGAGTTTTCTTTATTTTTTCTATTTATTTCATTGTTTAATTTTTATTTTATTCCTTAATAATATGATAATTTATGAATTTTTTAAATCAATATGTGTATATATAATATTATATACATATGAATATGAATTAAAATGAGTTTTGATGAATTAATATGTATTTTGTTATAAATTTCATATGAAAAATAATGATAATCAATGTACTAGTGATTAAAAATGAAGTACTGAATAACTAAAAAAATTTGGAATATAATTAAAAAAATTAAAAATATATTAATATTTATATTTAACCCACTTGTGTAAAACAAAAAATTAACAAAGAATTATTGTCAATAATTTCACTAGTCCCTAAAAAATTTAGAAATAGATGAATGAAAGTTTTATTTTATATATTGTGAAATAATATCTTTAATGACATTAATAATGAAGGCATTATTAAGCAATTTTAAAATATAAAAACTTGAAAAACAATAATTATAATGTAAGTTTTTTTATTTTAAAAATATTCTTAAATTAATTTTGCTTGACACGAATTAGTACATACATTTCAAATTATTTTCTCTATATATAACACATGTCTATATAATATATGATATCAAGTATTTATAATTTATCCTCTAATTTAAAATTTTCTGGTTTCACCAGTGCCTGTAGTAAAAGGCGATCTGTCATTTATTGTTATGTTTTTTGATCATTTCTAAATTTGTGAACCTCAAAAATTCAATTTTAAATTTTTTTTTAACACACTGTAAAATTCTCTATAAACTACTTATTAACCCCAAAACACTTTAAAATCACTTCAAAAAAATAAAAATGAACTGAATCAAAAAAACCTAAGGTGAACTTGATTTAGCTTGTCATGCATTTTATAGAAAAAAAAAACTATCATCGTCAAAAACCCTCCATCTAATAGAGTTTATTAACACAAGAAATGATGAATTTATTACTGAAAAGTTAAAATTTATCAATTTTCTCTCCTTTCTAGTTTATAGTTTTAAAAGTCAAAGATTTAATTTGTTTAAGTCTCTTAGATGATGAAAAATAGGTTGTCATAACTAAGATTCATCACTAGTGATGAAATATTTTTACAATTATATGATTTGGCTGTTTAATAAAAAAATTGTTCGTCTTTAAATATCAAATACATTGGTGGCAACAAGTGTTTTGTCTTTTATGGAGATTTGCATAATGTCTCACCAAAAAAGCTGAACATCTTTTTTCTATGATAATATAATATTTACATCTCTAAAATTTAACAAAGCAATTATTGATAAACATTATATTACTATTAATTAATCTCATTTTGCATCATTAATGAAATTTAAACATTTTATAGCACAATTATATGAATATTATTTATATTTATTTAATATGTCCTATCTCTATATACCATTAAATGTGTGATGTCAATTTGTTTTTTTCCTTAAAAGTTTCACAAATCACCACATCAGTGCCCTACAAAGTCATAATTTTCTTCTTCTTTTCTCATTTAGTTGGATCACTTCCTTAACGCGAATTAGGTCTTGAGTTTTCTTCTCCCTTTTAATTTACCATTTTTATGATCTCTATCAATTAATAAAGATGAAAATTACTTACATACTAGAAATTATTAATGAATATTTTTTTAATAGATATTTTTTGTTTATGATTTTGTTGTTACTAAAGAACTATTAATGTAAATAATGACAGAAAATTTCATCAAAACTATTAAATTTAACAATGGTTTCTTAGCCACTAATTCTATTAATATTTTAGTCTTTCAATTTTACAACTAAGTCCACTGGTTTGGAAACATGGGATGAAAGGATATTTTATGCTTTTATTCAAATACCATTGTAGTCTTGTTTTATAAGTTTTTTCTTTAATTAATCTAATCTGATTTTTTTTTTTGTTTAGATTTTAGGTTCTTGGCCTTAATATAAGTTGTTAGTTGCTTACCTAGAGACCTTTTTTATTTTTGCTTAATTTTCTATTTGATTCAAACTCTTAATGTTATTATGAAATAGAATTTTATATTTCTCAAATATGTGAAAAATGAGAATTCCTTCACTGAAGTCATGAAAATTTCTTAAGAATTGACGACACATTTGTAGGATCGTAGGTGGGTCCAAGTGACTATTTAGACGAACTATTGCATATTATTATGTTTTTTTTTAAGGAGTAGATGACATGTTATTTAATTTTTTTAATTAAGTGGGTGATAAGTCAACTTTAGTGGTAGGCGACCTGTCGTTTATTGTTATGTTTTTTTATTATCTCTAAATTTTTTAACTTTAAAAACTCAATCTTAAATCATCTTTTTTTCTTAAACATATTGTAAAATTCTTTATAAATCACTTACTAACCTCAAAACACTTCAACATCACTTTAAAAAAATATAAATGAACTGAATCAAAAAATATAAATTGAACTTGATTTACCTTGACATGTATTTTAATGGAGAAAAAACCACCACAGTAAAAAACCCTCCATCTAAAGTTTATTAACACAAGAAATGATGAATTTCATCCCTGAAAAGTTATAATTTATCAATTTTCTCCCTCCTTTCTAGTTTTAAAAGTCAAAGACTTAATTTATTTTAGTCTCATTGGTGATGAAAAATAGGTTTTCACAACTAAGATTCATCTTTAATGACGAACCTTTTTTTTCCATTACAGGAATTGGTTGTTTAGTGACAAAAATGTTCATCTCTAAATATCAAATGCATTGGTGATAATAAGTGTTTCATCCTTTATGGAGATTTGTATAGTGACTCACCGAAAAAAACATTGTTGAACATCTTTTTTCTATGACAATATAACATTTGCATCTCTAAAATTTAACAAAGCAATTATTAATAAACATTATATCACTATTAATTAATCTCATTTGACATTATCAATGAAATTTGAACATTTTATAGCACAATCATATGAATGTTATTTATATTTATTTAATATGTTGTATCTCTATATTCCATTAAAGGTGTGATGTCAATTTGTTTTTTTCCTTGAAAGTTCCACAAATCACTACAACAGGTGCCCTACAAAGCCATAATTTTCTTCTTCTTTTCTTATTTAGTTGGATCCCTTCCTCAACGTGAATTAGTTCCTGAGTTTTCTTCTCCCTTTTAATTCACCATTTACTTACATACTAGAAATTATTAATGAATATTTTTTCAATGGATATTTTTTGTTTATGATTTTGCTGTTACAGAAGAACTATTAATGTAAATAATGATAAAAAAATTCATCAAAACTATTAAATTTAACAGTGGTTTCTTAGCCACTAATTCTATCAATATTTTAGTCTTTCAATTTTATAGCTAAGGCCGTGTTTGTTTCCCTGAAAATAGTTTTCGGGAAATTACTTTCCAAACTTTCCTGTGTTTGTTTGCCATTAGGAAAGTTGGTCAGTGAAAAATATTTTTCTGTCAACAAAAAACACTTTCCAGTCAACGGAAAACACTTTCCAGTCAATGAAAAACACTTTCTTGTTAATGGAAAATACTTTTTGGTCAACGAAAAATATTTTTCAGTCAAAGAAAAATTTAACTTGGTTTTTAGGAAAGTGTTTCCCTTTTTAACTATGTTTGTTTTCCGGAAAGTGGTTTACAAGAAAACACTTTCCAAACTTTCTTGTGTTTGTTTT
>NW_011499846.1:226717-228142 GCF_000495115.2 Populus euphratica
TATCAAATTTGGTCCTCATTCTTTTGATTGTTACTTATTTTATTTGAAATACTTTATGAAATGTTAATTATTATTATTTTAATTTCTACATCTTTTTTTTTTAGATTTGATCTTTATTATTTTGATTATTATTTATTTCATTTGAGATAATTTATGAAATTATTATTTTTTTCAATTTCATTATTATTCAACTTTTTAATTTATAAGATTTGTTCCTCATTATTTTAATAAACATGAGAAAAATAAAATATTAATAAATTATTTTCCAGTTCATTTTCCATAACATAACCAAACACTAGAAAGTGTTTTCCAGTTCATTTTCCATAACACTACTAAACATCGGAAAATAATTTACTTTTCAAGAATTCATTTTCCCCGGAATTCACTTTCTAGGAATTCATTTTCTCTGGAATTCACTTTTCAAAAAGAAACAACTTCCTGCAAACAAATTGAGCCATTATAGTCATAGAAAAGTAAGTTTCTTATCCACTGGTTTGGAAACCATTGATTAAAGGATATATTATGATTTAATTCAAATACCATTGTAGTCTTGTTTTATAAGTTTTTTTTAATTAATCTAATCTGATTTTTTTTTTTTTGGTTTAGATTTTGGGTTCTTGGCCTTGATATAAGTTATTAGTCGCTTACCTAAAGATCTTTTTATTTTACTTAATTTTCTATATGATGCAACCTCTTAATATTATTATGAAATAAAATTTTATATTTCTCAATTATATGGAAAATGAGAATTCCTTCACTGAAGTCATGAAAATTTCTTAAGAATTGACGACATGTTTATAGGATCCTACGTGGATCTGAATGACTATTTAGTGTACATCTCTTTCATAATTGGTTATGAAGCCGATGATTAGGCTATATTTAAGTAGATATTATGAGTGTTTAAATAGCTACATGAGTATGAAGATAATGTGATTGATTTTCATAGTTGTTGTTCCATGGTAAAAATGAATAGCTTGTTGAATTTTTTTCTTTTTGGACAAAATAGCAGTACAGATGACTTATTATAACAAAATCTAAATGAAACGAGAAAATCACTATAGGTGAAAAAAAAATTTATTGTAAATTATAATAATAATTTTATTTTTAATTTTAATTTTTCATCTTTTTGGGAGATTTTTTTTTGTTTGTTTGTATTTTTTTTTTCTCTTTTTCTCTTAACAACTAAAATACATAATTTTTTTTGTTCATCAAATCAGTCATATTTTTCAAACCTAAAACTCTTGGATCTGCAATGATCGTCAGACTCAATAGACTGGTCTCCTTGGTTTGGTATGGCCGTCAAACCCAATATGTCGCTAGATCTAAGGCTTTTAAGTTTGACTTAACCGTCGACCTAAAAAGCTTAAAACATTCGCTATATTCTTAATTTTATATATATATATATATATATATATATATATATTA
>NW_011499846.1:228152-234789 GCF_000495115.2 Populus euphratica
TCCTCTTATACTTGCATCTTATTGTAAAATTTTTGTTGTTCTTAGAACATATCACACCATAATTAGCAAGTTTGCTATTATCTGAATATCATTTTTATTTTTACAACATTTGCGTCAATCTTATATTATTGCCCAGGATCCTCAATTAACTAAATGCTAGTTAGATAAAAAAAATTTCAATTGTACAAATTACTTTAATGGTACCTTTAATTCTTGAAAAAAAGATTGAAAGTACTTAAACCTGAGCATGCCTTCCCTTCATTTCCTTGAATAGTCATTTTCTTCTTCTTGGTTTTTTTTTAAATATAAATATCTAGATCAATTTATGAATTAATTTATATGTATTTCAACTAATTCTATAAATCTTAGAGAATATTATCCCTACTTTATCATTCTTGCCACTTTCATCAACTTCAATAGTTTCCTTGTCTATGGCAGTAATTTTTTCAACCAAAAAGTGATATTTTCACTTGGATATGCATGATGAATATTTCTTATTGTTGTAAAATATTTAAATAAATTATGAAATATGTACAAGTAAATTTTGTTTCAAAGATGTGTTTTTATTTAAATAAATATTATTGTAAATTTTCCAATAATAATGTCAGAAAAGTGTTTGTATGAAGGCTAAAGAGAAGCATGAATAAATTATTACAAAGACACAGACTATGAAAGTGATAGACAATGATATTTATATATAAATGAAACAGAGATGAAGAAGAAGCAAAGAGTAGAAAGGAAAAAGAACAGAGAATAAATCTGTTATACAGAGAAGCAGAAGATGAAATTCATACATTGTTATTCTATTACATTACTCATCCTCGGTTTATATATGCAGTATTGGAAAGATACCACACGGAGAATGTTCACTCAATATAATGCTAACAGATTCTCTTTTCTAACAAACAATACTAACAGTATTCTAACAATATTAATTGCTAATCTTTTGACACTTGGCATCATTAGGACCGTTGATATCTTTACATGCCCCCTCAATCACAGGCTGGGAAAAGCTAAGCATGAGATTGGAGCAATGATACTGAAACAAAGAAATGAAAAGACCTTTAGTGAGGATATATCAGTAAAGGAGACATGTTGGACCAGTAAGTCATTTGTGATAACCCGTTCCCTAACAAAATGATAATTGATCTAGAGACGTTTCATCCTGGAATGGAACACTGGATTGGAAGCAAGGGAGATAGCAGAGATATTTTGAAAAGCTAGCAAGAATTGTCACAGAGAGGAACATAGAAGTGAATAGAATTAAAGGGAGATACTGCAATAAAGATGAAGAAAAGCAGAGAATAGAGATGAAGAGAAGTAGAGAGAAATTATGCAATGCAGAGGAAAAAGAAAACATTTATGTGTATATTCTCTTATTAGAGTTGAACAATATGAAGTTGAGAAGTAGTCGCTATTTGTAGAGTGCAAGAGATAGAAAAAAAAAAAGAATCAAAGATTGAGAAGGAAGAATCTTGTAGAAAGTTGTATATCAAACAGATAATAGACACACCAGTAAACACATAAGAATTTCATGAATAAGATGAGAAAGAAGCCAGAATCAGAAACAAGAATAAAAAAAAAACATAGAGTGCAAAAGTTTCTCCAGGTTTCTCTCTCTCTCTGATAAAAGAGAAGCAACAGAGTCTCAAATCGATTCCAGTAGGTGCACGCAGTAACACTAAGATCTTGAAGAGATTATGGCCAAGCATCATCCTGATTTGATTATGTGTCGAAAGCAGCCAGGAATTGCTATTGGATGCCTTTGTGAGAAGTGTGATGGAAAATGTGTAATCTACGATTCCTATGTACATCCTTGCACACTTGTGCGAGTTTGTGATGAGTGCAATTACGGTTCCTTCCAAGGTTGATGTGTTATTTGCAGAGGAGTGGGAAGCTCTGATACTATGATAGACACTGATATTTATATATAAATGAAACAGAGATGAAAAAGGAGCAGAGAGTAGAAAGGAAGAAAAACATAGAATAAATTTGTTATACAGAGAAGCAAAAGATGAAATTCATGCACTGTTATTCTATTACATGCACTGTTATTCTATTACTTTTGCTTAAGTATTTATATTACTCATCCTCAGTTTATATATGCAGTATTGGAAAGATACCATACAGAGAATATTCACTCAATATAATGTTAACAGATTCTTTTTTCTAATAAACAATACTAACAGCATTATAATAATATTAATTGTTAATCTTTTAACACTTGGCATTATTAGGACAGTTGATTTCTTTACAGAAAACACATGAGAAATTTGGATCTAGAGCCTAGGCTATACCATGACAACAGAGATTAAAGAACAATAATAAAGAAGGGCTGCAGAGAATTATATACATATATATTATTTGATTAGCTTATACTAAAATACAACAACTATATATACATAGTGAATATAAGTTGGTTTATGAATGAAATATAACATATATGGTTGCTAATATTGTACAAGGTAAATCTCCTACAATTAAGCAAATGTTTTACGGATGTTCAGTAATTATTTAATATCATGAAATATTTAAATAAATTGTAAAACTTGTATGAGTAAATTTTGTTTTGAAGATATTATTTTTATTGTAGTTTATTGTGAATTATCTCATTATTGTGGTTGAAGAACATAAGATACAGAAAAAATTGCAATCTCTACGAAATCGCCGATGAAAAAAAAATTTATCTGTATTCATTCCACATGAAATTTAGCAATAAACCAATGAAATCGTGGATGACAAATTCTGTCAGGAGATTAAATGGCAATGAATGAAATTTTTCATTTGTATTTTTCAATACTAATAAAATTGCTGACGAAATAAAAAACCCCAACGAGATATATACTTGTCTGTGGTGGTTTTTCATTGGCAATTCCATAGACATTGCAAAATGCTGATATTTCATTCGTACTTGCGGCGCAGCTTCAATCATTTCCCATTAATAATATATATATTGAAGATATTGAATTTTATTATAAGTATGATATACAATTAAATTTTAATAATAAAGAAGTAAATTGAAGATTTATTTTAAAATATTCATTGTTTAATTAAGAAACAACTGCTGCAACAACAATATATTTATATATAATCAGATTTGGATTCTTAGATACATTTTCCTTGCCTCCAACCTCGTTATTCGCTGTGGTCAAATGCCTCGTATTTTTTTTTTATATATTAATAACTTGTTTGAGAGTATAATAAATATTATTTTTAAAATAATTTTTATTTAAAAATATATTACAATAATAATATGTTATTTTTATTTTTTTAGTTTAAAAACACAATAAAAAAATTCAAAAGTTTTAAAAAAGGGGATTGAATCACAACACTAGACAAAATTTAAAATTAAAATTTATTACATATTTATTTATGGTGTGGATGATTTTGTCAAATTAATAAAAAGAATATGATTTTTCTCTAATTAATTTGACCCAAATAACTTTTAGGCTCTGCTGATTTGGAAAAGTGATAAAAATTTATTCAGTATATTTTTTGTTTGAAAAGTCATTAAAATAATATTTTATTTTTTAAATTTTATTTTTAACTTTAAAAAAATCCAAAAATATATAAAAAAAATTAATTTAAAACTAAAAAATAAAAAAATTTAAAAACATAAATATACCACAATGGCAAACAATTGCTTCGTAAACAAGACGAAACCAACAGAAGGGACAGCTTTGCACCGAATTACGAAGGATTCTCATTATCAGCTAAGCGTACTTAACTCAGTTATGGAAGTGATTTAAGGAAAGGTCTTATCAGTAAATTGCTTTCATGTCCTATCAAGGTCCATGAACTTCCCAGTATTTCAAACTACCCTCAGAAACCACAGACATTCTAAGTTATGCAACAATCAACTTTCCATCACCCTTTCCTTGTTTAGAAACTTCACTTAATCACTTCCCTTCCATTTTCATCTTCTTCTCTTCCCCTTCAAGAAGCCACTGTGCAAGACACCCTTGTTGTCTCTCTCTCCCTCAACATTTTATCTACTGCTACAGCTTTCAGAAAAAAGTAAGGGAAAACTATGGGTCGTGGAAAGATTGAGATCAAAAAGATTGAAAACCCCACTAACAGGCAAGTCACCTACTCAAAAAGAAGAAATGGTATTTTCAAGAAAGCCCAGGAACTCACTGTTCTTTGTGATGCTAAGGTCTCTCTTATCATGTTCTCCAACACTAACAAATTCCATGAGTACATTAGCCCCTCCACGACGTACGTGTACAATATATGTTTCTCTCAAAGTATTTCTTCTTTTTTTTCTTGTCTCTCCTGTCTTCGTTGATGCAGCTATATGATGAAACCTTAATAATGGAACTGCACGTGTTGGTTTTATTATTATGACCAGGACAAAGAAGATCTACGATCAATATCAGAAGGCTTTAGGCATAGATCTGTGGAGCACTCAATACGAGGTTAACATTTCTTTCTGTCTTTCTTCTAATGCTTGATCTATATTCAAAGGATTTTGTTTGTGAGGTTTGCAGAAAATGCAAGAGCAATTGCGGAAGCTGAAAGATATCAATCATAAGCTGAAAAAAGAAATCAGGTAACTTTGAAAAAGAAAGAACCTTGATCATCCATACATGAACGTGCTTATGTATTTATGTTTGTATATGGTTATGGTTGTGGTTTTAGTTTATTTCTTTTTAATTAGGTGAATATTTTTGAAGTGGAGCTGCTAATTAAGGTGCTGGTTTTAACAGGCAGAGGATAGGAGAGGATCTTAATGAATTGAGCATTGATCATCTGCGCGTTCTTGAGCATAATATGACTGAAGCATTGAATGGTGTCCGTGGCAGGAAGGTATGTCAGATGCTGGATTTGATTTGTGGCTTTTCCTAATTCCTAAAAGTGATTTGGGCTTCTTGTTAATTTTGTGGACATTTATTAATAAAAAAAAGTATTAATTAATTATGATCTTAACATTTGTTGGCTCAAAGGCAAATTTAATTATTGTGTTAAGGAAATTTTATACACCTTCGAACTTAATTATGCTTCTTTATTTTTGCGTTATGGGCTTTCATGAACTGGATGTTGGGTGCATGCATGCCCTTTCACTCATTTCATATTGTAGGAACATGCCTTGTCAAATTAACAGTTTATACTAACAATTTCAACATTCTTTGATTGTTTACAGTACCATGTTATCAAAACACAAACCGAAACCTATAAAAAGAAGGTTAGTGATATATAAAATGCGTTTTCAATTTCATGAATGCAGCTTTTGGAAGAACAAATCACTCTTGTTTATCTATAAATTGCAGGTAAGGAGTTTGGAGGAGAGACATGGAAACCTCTGGATGGAATATGTAAGAATCTAAACTTTCATGTCTTGTTTTCACTAATTTCTCAACTTAGAATAAACAGAAGGACTAAACCAGAGAATTTCTATTTTTTTTTATGGTTTTCTTTTGGAATTCAAGGAAGCAAAAATGGAGGATCCACGATTTGGATTAGTGGACAGTGAAGGAGGTTATGAATCTGCTGCTGCTCTTGTAAATGGGGCTTCCAACCTCTATGCATTCCGCCTGCACCAGGGGCACCACCACCACCATCCTAATCTTCACCTTGCTGGTGGTTTGGGACCCCATGACCTCCGTCTTCCTTGAGTGGTCCTAGTCTTCAGACATCTAATCTAAGTGCTCTCGTACGAATTAGAGATGCTATCTGATATTGAATAATGAAGAACTTATTGAGGTGGACTGATTATAGTCCACTGCAGATATAATTAAACTATATTTATGCTTATATAGATTGTAATTTGGTGCATCAGGATAATGTGTTGGTAAACTTATTAGACTCTGTGATTTGTGCAACTGAGTGCAAACCATTTGGAGAATCTGGGATTATGGTGCACTGGTACTTGAGATGGCAGAAAAGTCTCGCTATTTGAATGATTATTTGTTTATGTGTTATAAAGTGTTTTTAAAAAAAAAATGAAAATTTTTTATACATTTTTTTAAATTAATATATTTTTGTTCTATTTTCAAATTATTTTGATGTGCTGATGTCAAAAATAATTTTTAAAAAATAAAAAAAATTATTTTAATATATTTAAAGTGAAAACCAATCGCTATCATACTTTATGTATGTTTAGCGATATGATTACAGCTTTGTTTATATCGTTATCATGTGTTTAGTTATAATCTAAACATAATTTTTTGTTTGTAAGACCCATAACTATCTACGTTTAAATTGCAAGACAATCAAAAGCTATTTCAAGTTGCTTTGTGCCGAGTTGCAAACTGTATTATAAACACATTAAATAAAAGTGCGGAAGAAGAAGAATAGAAAGCAGAGCAGCCGGCTATTCTCCTTCTCCTTCTCGTCTCCACTATTATGCAAAATGAACAATAGAGAGTGAATTAATTTATTCTCCATTATTCACTTTGCATAATATTAGAAAGGAACTGCCTCAATTAGCCTCTGTCTTTGTCATTTTCATCGTCAACTAAATATCGTTCTCCTTCTCGTCTCCACTATTATGCAAAGTGAACAATAGAGAGTGAATTAATTTATTTTCCACTATTCACTTTGCATAACATTAGAAAGGAGCTGCCTCAATTAGCCTCCGTCTTTGTCATTTTCACCGTCAACTAAATATCATCATTGCATAGGGTAGCCTGCTCTT
>NW_011499846.1:234884-254480 GCF_000495115.2 Populus euphratica
ATTGCATAGGGTAGCCTGATCTTTCCCTTCTCCTTCTTCTTCTCCTTCTCCTTCTAGTTCTTCATCTTGTTCTGTTGCATTTAGCTGCTCTCCACCATTCTGCAAAGTGAACAGTAGAGAGTCCACTGTTCATAGATCGAACTGGTCTAACTCAAATCTAAATGGATTGGACTAGATCCGACTCAAACATAAATGAATTGGACCAAATCTAACCTAATAAAATAAATAAAAAATTTAAAATTTTTTTAGATATTATATTTTATTTGAAAACTAGTGTTTAATATTATTTAATTACACTATATTATTACATTAGAAGAAGATCGTATGATGATATAACATTTACAGAATTTAATCACAATCCCAGTTTTTTTCCTAATATCATTTTACCTGGTATTGTTGCACGTTTAGAAAGACATGAAAACTATAATTTTTGTCGGATGGATTTTGTACGCGATATAATTGTAAATAGTTTAATAGAACAATAAAAAATACTTTATATAAAATATTGTTAATTTTATGATATAATAGCAATAGTTAAATCTACAATATTTCAATTAAAAACTATCAATATTAATATGTCTTTTTTAGTTATTTTATAACATTAATTTGAAAAACATTATTAATCAAATACATTAAATTATTTTTTATTCAACTTTAATTACAATCACAGTTTTAATTAAACATATATTTTTTTCAAACTGAACTTAACTATAAAAATATTTTTTATAAAATAATTTATTTTTAAATTATAACAACTATTACAATATCAAATATACTCTTCAAACAATGTGGGGATGATATTATAGTTTTCTCTGATATAAGATTGTTAAATATTTTATATTTCTTTTCCTTTTCTTTTTGCTAATGATATATTTTCTTTAGATTTTATATTTCTCTTTTCTTTAGATTTTCACCACGAGTAGTTGGGAAAATAAATCGTTCGAGCAACGAAATGAAAATTAGGACTTTGTTGTTTCTAACCGAAAAAAAAAGTTAAAAATACAAATATTCATGAATTGGTGGAGTCTGTAAATGGATTTGATTTTAAAATAATAATTCAACGATCCATATGTATTTTTAATTTTTTATTATTATATATTTATTTTAAAATTCAACATTTCTCTCTTGATATTTTTTTTAATAAATGCTTATGTACCTTGTTAATAAAATCCTTTCTGAATTATCTCTTAAAAAGTATTTTCTTTTCAAGTGATTCTGTTTATCACTAACATAAAACCAAATGAAAATGAAATACGAAGTATTTTTCAACGCACAATTAATTTCCACCGTAAAAGATTAAATAGTTATAAGTAAATCATGGAAATTTTGAATTTTAAAAAATAGTTTGTTCTATTTTCTTAAATAAAAAGATGATAATTCTAGTAAATATTAAAAAAATATAGAGAAAATAAAATACATATCTCACCATAAAAATATTTATATATATATAATTTTTTTTTTAATGGTATTTATTTTTTAATAAATATAAAATATTTAATAAAATATCACTGATTATAATTTTATTTTTATTTTTTTTAAATCTCATTGTCATACTCATATGCGTCGTTTAAACGAACGATTGTTTCCCAAAGCCGTAAGTTAGTATCCTAACGGATATGCACAGGAACGTTACCCGCGTTTTTTAATGTCACTCCTCCCTCAGATTATCCCTATCAGAAACAGAAACCATTAAATGAAAAATAAAAAATAAAAAATAAAATCCACTCCAAATTCCAATTCCCATAAAAATCAGAATTCAAATCCATCAATTCCACTCTCCGAAAAATTCAAATCTCTTCCAACACGTTAAACACTACATGTTTATGGCTGCAATTTCTGCTACTGCCACTACTAGTGTTACTACCACCACTTCAATTCCTCCTCCTCCGTGGATCCCCGAAGACGACCTCTTGTTGAAAAACGCTATCGAGGTAAATTCAATTCCTCTTTTCTCTCAATCACATTCCACAATTCTCATGTTCTCTAAACTTAGATTTCATTTTCCCATTTCTCAAATTCACACCAAACCCTAGCTATCAAAATCGTTTATAAATTTGATTGTTTTTTTTTTGTTTTGTTGATTAAAGGCAGGTGCTTCGTTGGAAGCGCTGGCGAAAGGGGCGGTGAGATTTTCGAGGAAATTTAGTGTGCGTGAATTGAGTGATCGCTGGCATTCTTTACTGTATGATGATGATGTTTCGGCTAAAGCGTCTGGTCGAATGGTAGAGTTACAACTTTCTAATGTGTCCTTTTCCAAAGTAAATACTATTACTAGTAGCAGTAATAATAATAAATTTGGTGTTGCTGTGAAAGAGAGTGGTTCTGTGAAGAGAAAATTTGAATGTATTCGGCAATTGTATTATACAACGAGGAAGAAATTGCGGAAGCGTGGTGGTGGAGGGTGTGGTGATTTTTGTTTTCTTGATTCGCTGGATGGTGGTTCTTTTGAAGGGGGTGTTGGATTTGGTGGGAATGGCGGGTTTGGAGAGGATGATCGAGTGCGTTTTGGATTTGTTGGGGGAAATGAAGGTGGGGAAGGGGATGTGTGTTTTGAGAGAGAAAGTGTGCAAAGGGATGTGCAGGATGTTGAAGATGGATTCGTTAAGTTTCGAGATTCTAAGAGAAGTGAGGAACCTGGGCCATGTGGTGTGCCAGAAAGTGATGCTTTGATTCATGCAGGGCAAATGGAGTCTTTGGCACCAAGGGTGCCATTATGGAAAGGGATGGAGGATGTTTCTGCACCTAAAATGCCAGCGAGTGTGAATTGTAAAGGTCATAGTGAAGGGGATTTGATTGTAAATCATGATGATATAAATGGGTATAAAATGAGTTTGGTGGGAGTTGAGGTTGATCGCTCCAGAGTAGAGTTGCGTGATGAACCTGTATTTGATGTACGTGATAGGTCAACTGCAATTTCAGAATCTGATTTTCCAGATATTTCAGACTCGCTCTTGAACTTTCCAAATGACAATGAGCCACTTTTTATCGATGTTAACGGGAACGACGCTATAGATAAAGCTTGTTATGATAGCATTACCACTTCACTTTTGGTGAGTTCTCCTAATGATGTTCAGGGTGAAGTGCCTGATGTTAAAGATCCAGTGACGTTAGCCTCAGATACAAGCCTCGGAATACCTGATGGTGCATGCCCTGCAGAGTTAGAGGTTATTGCAGAGGAATCGCATTCTGTTGGTGGTAAGCAGGATATTCATTGTGTGTCAGAAATGAACGCACCACCATCTGCATCAGCACCAAAAGTTCTGTCCGCCGAAGAAAATGATGGAGAGATGGAGTGCACGTTGAATATGGAAGACTTTGAAATCCCATGCAATGATGATGTTTTCATAGTTAAAACAATTGCTTCTCCCATAATGGAACAAATTTCTAACCTGACTCACAATCTGCCTTCCTCGAGCCTTGATAAAAAGGATTGCAAACAAGAGATAATCTTGCTGAAGAAAGAAGGAATTCCTGCTCAATGTCTTACTTCTCCGCAGATGGTAGGTTGCAGTATGTTGCCAGTAACCAGTCCAAGACACCAAACTGTTTGCAGTGGTGCCAAATGCGAGTCTCTTGCTTTAATTTCTAGACCAGTTATCACAGCCCATGTAGAACCAAGCGAGGGCAGTGTAGCCTTGGGAGCTCCTACTCCCACAGTGGGACTGCCAAAGTCTGGGTCATTACATGAAAAATTAAGTTTGCCTATAAAAGTTATTTCAGTACCCTCAACATCAAATCAGGAAGAATCCGGGAGCGATGATGATGTTCCCTGCTTTTCAGACATTGAAGCCATGGTAAATTAGATTCTGTTAATTGATGGCCTTCTAAGAATTCTTTTTAAATACGTTTCCTAAACTTCAAATTTCTCTTAATTTTTTTTTTTTTTGTCTCCTTTCAGATACTTGAAATGGATCTATGCCCGGATGATTCAGATTCATTTTTTAATCACGAAGGTCAGGCAGCAATATTTGCTTCTTGTGTTACTTGATTGTGCAAACTCTACTGACCAAAGAATCACACGCTTAGTTATAAATACTTGCACACTAACCTCAGTAACTTTTTTAATTGCAGTGGTGATTGCTAATTAATTGAATCTGGTGAATAATATCAGTTTAGGATTAAACAAGAAAGACATTTTGATTCTTTAGTTGGACAATTGAGATAACTCTGCTATTGTAACTGTTTTTTGAAGTAACTTTGAGCTGATTTCTGTTAAATTGAACTTTCTAGTCTCAAGATATCAGAATGAAGATGCAATGAGGGCAATTATAAGGTTGGAACAGTGTGCTCAGTCTTCTATGCAACGAGCCATTGTTTCTCGAGGAGCACTTGCTGTCTTGTATGGGCGCCATTTGAAGCATTATATCAAGGACACTGAGGTATGTTAAATCAATGTTGACCTTTTCTTTTTCTACATCACGTGTCTGGGTCTGATCATTTATTTGCTTGTAGGATAACTCTCTTGTTCTTATGAACCTCCTGCTTATGTGTAGGTTATGCTTGGCAGAGCGACAGAGGATATGGATGTTGATATTGATTTGGGTAGAGAAGGGCCTGCCAACAAAATATCAAGACGGCAGGTGAGATTTCTCTTGAGTTTTCTTTGATTCTATTCTTCACTGATTTGAATATATAGCTGGTTACCAGACCTTGAGTTTATGCTGTTCTTTTTTACTTGAGGGAACTCTCTTTACTTTACAGTAATAACTTGTAGGAGTCATATATTGTTTATGTAGATATCATGGTCTGCGAGGCTCCATATCTGAACATCACTATATAAAACTCAAGGGAACATGGAACTGAAGAGGACATAGAGAAGAGGTGAAAAGAGTAGCAATAAAGGAATACAAGAATTCATCTGGGAAAAAAAATCCGTGGGGAATTGAATTTGTGTTATCTCACAATCTTTGAGTTTTGCAAAGGATCCTGGCCATTGTTTTCCTCACCTGATGAGCAATTTATAATTCAAAGATGATAAATACTTGGACGTAATTCAGATGTTATTAGATAATCTCTATAACTCTGTCTCAAGCTGAAATTTTTATAAAACTTGAAGTAGATAATTTTTTTTCTTTTGATAAATATGCACTGCCTATATTTGTTTTCATCTGAACCCTTTTTAGCTTCTTAAGATCCCAGGCTTTGATTTTCATCAAGTATAACTGATTATCTCTCATTTATCAGGCACTAATAAAGATGGAAGGAGATGGTTCTTTCTTTTTGAAGAATCTTGGTAAGAGTCCAATGTTTTTGAATGGCAAAGAACTTACTTGTGGACAGAGCATGGGACTGAGATCAAGTAGTTTGATTGAGGTATGCAGCTTCTGCACTCCTCATGTATTCAAGTCTGATAAGTTTGAAACTATTTTGAGTGGTTTTACTGTCTTATTGTCATTCATATGTTCTGTTGAATTTACCGTGTTCTTGCATCCTGAAGCTATTGTATTTCTTGCTTGGATTTGTTATTCGTGTGCAAGATAACTAATAACATTGAAATTGTTGAATCTTCAGATTAGGGAAGGATTTGTTATTCGTGTGCAAGATAAATAATAACATTGAAATTGTTGAATCTTCAGATTAGGGAAATGGCATTTGTCTTTGAAGTGAATAGCAAATCGGTGAAGCGGCATCTGGTGAGTGTCATCAAAAACCACAAAGAAAACAATTTCAAATCTCAATGGTCAGATAAAGGGGTAAACCACCGAGAAACAGATTTCAAGTTTGAATGGTCAGAAGGGGTTCCATGACCTGAGAAAAGTCACCACCAGGTTCCTTCATTTTTCCATCTTGAGCTTCTTAGAGCATAAAAAAAGTTTAACTGTTGTGCATCCCTTGTTGCTAGCATTTGTATTATCCAACCATATAATGTTTAGACAATGTCCTGCAGTAGAGATAATTAACAGATAACCATGTTATGTATATGAATAGTTGTGGATACCAAAATTAGAGAGTAAAATGGCTGGATGAAAGTGCCACTTCTCGTCAACTTTAGCCTTTCAATGCGGGGGGCAGTCAATGCTGATGCTAATGGTTCTACTTGCTGTTAGTATTTTAATCTGCGTATATGTGCACTGTATATGTCTTGTGATCGTATTTTATAGCACTGCACTAAAGAATCATGACATGGGGTGGGGGTTGTGGATTGCTTTTGAATTTTGGTTTCAGATATGGTTTTAATTGGTAGCCATTATCAGTAGTTCTATTTTGTTTTTTTCGATTACAAGGAGTTTTGATTGCATGAAGGAAACATGATGAGCACTGACATGATTATGAGAGGTCTCCATTTACTCGAAGCTGTACTTTTTACCTCAGTTTGGTGAAATTTGACTTTAACCAGATGGGAAAATGACATCACCAGACTGACGTACAAAACTAAGGCACACTAGGAAGTAACCCTAATGCATAATGCACTTGCTCTGCACTAGATGGTCACTAGCACAGTAGATTCCTTCTTGGAAGATCTAGAGCTGTGGCTTCTGACCGTAAACTTGTCCTTTTTGACCCACCGATCGCTTGTGTTAAAACCATTTCTGGGTTCCTTCCAACCAGTACAGATCACTAGGATAATGTTATGTTACTGTCTTACCTCTTTGGATGCAAGCTTGAGAGTTGTTTGCAATTCACGCTAGCCAGCACTAAATGCGACTCAATTACCCATTTTATTTATAATATGAAAGGATCCCCCACCAGCACCTACTTGTTTGATTGTATTACACTCAAACTTTGCCTTCACTTGGTTATTCTCTTGGAACCAAGCTTTTGACGCTATATGTCTTGCTTTGTGGGAGTGTGGCAGTGGCTGTTGGTGATTTTTAAAGTTTTTTTATTTGAAAATTTATTAAAATAATATTTTTTATTTTTAAAAATTTATTTTTGATATTAATGTATAAAAATAATCTAAAAAATTAAATATTAATTTGAAACAATAAAAAAAAAAAAACTTTTTAAAAATGTTTTTAATTAAATATTAATTTGAAACAATAAAAAAATTAAAAAAATAAAAACTTTTTAAAAATGTTTTTGAAACACAGAATTAAACGCATCTCAGAAATCAATCAAGATTCCATTCTATCTTACAAGAGGTACCAGCTTGCTTCCAGGCTTAAACAAGGGGAAAACATATTGGAAATTGAAAACCAAAAATCAAGATAGTAATAAGATGGTTCAGCAACGAAGGATTCTTTGAACTTGGTGGTGGCTTCGAATATGTAAAATTTCAATCGTATATAACTCACCAGCATTGAGCCCAGATTCCCATTCCATCCACCACCATTGAGAGTTCTTGCAACAACTGCATCGTATATCATTTGATTCCACCACCACCTCCACCGCCACGCAATTTGTCGTGATTGAGAACTGATTTGTGGTTCTAATACTAATCTAGATCATGCAGCCTTTGCCACTCTGTTATTCCCTTAATCCAAAGCAAATAATATGGGACCAAGATTTTTTGTTTATATTTAAAGGAAACCCAAGTGCTTAAAATCAATTTGGAAGTTAATCAAGAATATCATATTATCAAAATATCATAATCCACAAAACATTAATCCATGCTGCCTCTGCTATCAACAACAACAAGGTCGCCCATGTGACATAGGCATTAAAAAGTGAAAAGCAGAAGGGCGTTGGAACCTTGTATCTCTAAATTTTGAAGAAAAAAAATTATAATTGAGGTTGTTTTAATGTCAACGTTGGTATAATGTGTTAAAAATAATTTTTAAAAAATAAAAAAATATTATTTAAATATATTTTTAAATAAAAATATTTTAAAAAAAACTACCGTTGATATTCTAAACACGTTCTAATTCTGTAATGTACAAAATCTTTACACTTAACTCATGAAAAACTTTTGATGCACATGAATTTAACTCAAATTTAGAAAAGAAAATCCAGGTAAAAAAGCAAAAAATACTGATCCCTGCTTCAAATGACTTCAACAAATTTACAAGCATGTTCTTAATTTCCCTTTGTTCCCATCATTTTTATTTACTGCATTATCTTCAAGAAGGCATGGATGATGATGATGATGATGTGATATCAAGAAGACAAGAACCAACAGAGCTCAAGCTGGGACAAGTCAATTTAGGAGAAGACACGTCAATACATGAACGAACAGGAGTGTCCTTCATAACATCCAACACTCATTCACATACGATAACATAACCATCTTCTTCCATGGAGGCATACAACACCCATCCCAAATTTAAATACAAAGGAAACAATTAAAAAGGGCTCTGACAACCACCCCGTGAAGTCGCTAACAAAAAGAAGTAAACTCATCCCAATGGTGGCAGGAGAGTCCCTCTCTCTCACAAGCAGTTTCTTTCTTGCCTTCGCTCTGTCCTGATTCTCGCACTGAACGGCCTTGATTAACTCTCATACATTCTTCCCCACCCCCCCCCCCCCCCCCCCCTCCGAGTTATCTCCTTATCTGGCTATCTTCAAGTTTCAAATTTTCAGTTCCCACATCCACTTGTAGCGAAAAAACCAGCAAATGGGCACCCTCAGTTTTTCTTTATTTTCTTTGGTTCTGCTGATCTCAGTCACTAGGCTGCTGGTGGAAGTAGAGTCGAAGACATATTGGGGCGATATAGAGGTTTTGAAGGAGTTTAAGACCGCGGTGGACCCAAACTCTGTGAGTCCAGGTTCTTGCTTGAGCGCATGGGACTTCACTGTTGACCCATGTGATAATTTATTCAGTGAGAGATTCGCTTGTGGGTTCAGGTGTGACATTGTAGTGTCTGGTTCAAGCAGAGTCACTGAGCTCAGCCTTGACCAGGCGGGTTACTCGGGTACTCTCTCTTCCATTACTTGGAACCTCCCTTATTTGCAAACACTCGACCTTTCAAATAATTACTTCTATGGTCAAATCCCTAAGTCGTTATCCAACTTGACTCAACTGAGGCGACTCGGTCTGTCAAGAAACTTGTTCTATGGTGAGATACCCACCTCGATTGGCTCACTAAGTAGCCTGGAAGAGCTGTATTTGGACAACAACAACCTCCAAGGCAATATTCCTGCAAGTTTCAATGGTCTTGCTAGTTTAAAAAGGCTCCAGATTCAATCAAACAAGCTAATTGGTGAGTTTCCCGAGTTGGGTCCACTTAAAAATCTCAAGTATTTTGATGCAAGTGATAATGCCATATCAGGTGATGTCCCATTAGCATTACCAGCATCTTTAGTTCAACTCTCAATGAGAAACAATGGCTTACGAGGCAAATTAGACCCTCAAAGCTTTAGAAGCTTGGCTTTTTTACAGGTACTTGATTTGAGCCACAATAACCTCAGTGACTCAGTCCCTTTACCTCTCTTCACTCACCCTTCGCTTCAACAACTCACCATCTCATTCAATTTCTTCACGTCCGTGCAATCCCCACCACTCCCTTTAACCACAACTCTCCAAAGTGCACTGGTAGCCATTGATTTAAGCAATAATGAACTCAGAGGTTCTTTGCCTTCTTTCATGGCTTCAATGCCGAAGCTCTCAGCTTTATCCCTTGAAAACAACAAATTTTCAGGGATGATACCGACCCAATTTGCAATGAAAACGGTTTCACCCGGATCCGAATTGTCTCCATTCGATAGGCTTTTTTTAGGAGGGAATTACTTATATGGACCTATACCGGGTCCTTTAATGGAGCTCCAACCAGGTTTTGCTGATGTAAGATTGAATGATAATTGTTTGTACCGCTGTCCAGTTAGTTTCTTTTTTTGTCGAGGCGGTGATCAAAAATCACAAGTCGAATGTAAGAGTTTTAGCCCTTCGATCCCATGAATGCAATGCAATGTCACTACGTTAGTTTTTGTTGATAATAATAATTATTTGATTTGGGTCTTTGGTTCGTTGGTAGTTGTTAGCTAATGTATGTATGATTTGCTTGGTGTTCATATTGATAGTGTGGTAACGATGAAGTGGATTTTTTATTTTTATTTTTGACAAGAGGGGGAATCCGGTGCCACAAAATTATATATATATATATATATATATTTGATGTTTTTGTACTTCAAGCCATTAACAAATTTAATAAAATAATATAATACAAAAAACATTTAGAAAATTAACAAAATTTAAATAATTATATTTGATATCAACAATTCTCCCATCACAAATTTTATTTGCCAACTCTTTTAGATTATAAATTTGATGAACACAATACTTAAAAGGAGGGAGGGAGAAACTTCACTAATATTGTTATAAATATTTTAATGAGATAAATCTAATAAAAATAATAAAAAATCATTAATGATTATTAGAATATATCACATGAGCAGCCCACAAGTAAAGGCAGGCATCGTGATATCTCACTTCATTTACTATTTGTGATCTTTTATGATGTTGTTAAATTTATTTTGTTGAGATCTTTTGAATTATATCATTAATGTCATCAACGAAGCTCCGATGTGCCTTTAAATGACCACATTTGTTATGTTTTTTTTTATCTATTTTCCTTGTAATTTGTAAAGAGAGAGAAGAAAGAAAAAGATTTCGAGTCACATCAAAACTTTAATAATGACATTATTGATATTCTCGGAGTCACATCGAAATTTCAATAACGACATTATTGATATTGTTGGAAAGATTTTAACAAGATAAATTCAATAATACCAAAAAAAATCACAAAGAGTAAACAAAATGAGTCATATGAACTGGTCAAAGGTGTCAGGATTCACTTGTCTTATTCCGGTCACCATTGATGATCTTTTTTGGGTTTATTGGATTCGTCTTATCGAGATCTTTTTAATGGTACTGATAGTGTCATCATCAAAATTTTAGTGTAACTCCGATATCTTTTTTTTCCTTTCTCTCCTCCCTTTTTATTAAATATTGTGTTATCAAATATGCTATTTAAAAGAATATTCTATAAACTTTGTTATTTTTCTATATATTTTTTGCATGGTGTTATTTTATTATATTTTTTGTACTACTAAAAAAACACCTTTTTTTATATATATATTTATGGGACTTGGGGCATACGGGCATAAAGTTTTGTTTGGAAATGTAGGTTTACTTGCATTCTAGGTTATGTTTTATTTGATGTTGTGGTTCATCCAAGCTTTTTTTTATGCTTCTCCTTTATCACTCTTATTTCATGGAAAGCTTGGTTTTTATCAAAGCATTTTATTGGAGATGAAAGAAAAAATACGGTTGAATTTGGGACAAGTATTCAAAGGAATCTCACCCCTTTTCTTCTTTTACTTTTTCAATCTGCATTCATTAATAACACAAAAGGGTAAAAAAATTAACAAATTTTGGATTTTCCCCTCTCGGCCTTTATAACTCCAGGATCGAGTGAGTAATGGTTGGCTTCAAAGAGTTTTATCTCTCCTCCTTGAAGGGCCCATCGGGCTATTAAAAGCCTATTTCTTGAATTACACTAAAAAAAATAAAAAGATGACAAGACTGCGGTGAGCGTGGATCGAACACGCGACCTTCAGATCTTCAGTCTGACGCTCTCCCAACTGAGCTATCCCCGCAAGATGTTAAGGGTTTCAATTATTGTAAATAAAAATTTGAATTTATCATCATGGAAATGAACATTCATCAGCCGCCATGTTTACCGTCTCGGTCATGGACCGTCCTGGTCACTTCCCATCATCTTATCCATGGTATGAACATTCTTTGGCTTCTTTTCTAAGGATTATATATGGAAACAATTTAAATCATGGGTTATGCATAAACAATTTGGTAATTATGCTGTTAGGTCTTCTGCAAGTAATCTGATTGTATGCCTTTAGCTATATATACATATATAAAGGGTAAGTCCTGTAGATGGACAGGACATTAAATCCATGTAACTTATAACCTGTTTTTAATTTATCTTTTCAAATTATGGATTTAGTTTTCTATAAATCTATTTTTATTTTGACTTTTTCTATATTTGACATCAATAAAAGAATTGTACAAAGTGAAGAAATAACAATTAAAATTTTTAGAAAAATATTAATAATTGAAAATTTTCAAAATTTCTCAAACACATATTTATCAAAAATACAAATATAATATATTCAAAATAGATTTTATAATTAAAATTAAAAAAAAGAGATATTAAGTTTATAAAATCTTTTAAACTATCTAATTTTTTTAAAATATATCCTTACAAAAACATCTAGCCAGGAATTACAAATACATTCATATGAATTTAGTTCAAATCAGTATAAAATCACTTAAAAAAAAGATTTAAATAGTTTTATTCTAACTATCCTCCAAAATATTAAATTCCATAACTTTTAAGACTTGCTTCTAAGATTTTTTGAGTCTAATCTTTGTAATGATTTAGTATTTTTTTGTTGTTATCCAAACTTTATTATATTTTTTAAAGATAAAAATATTTTATATAGCATATTATTATAAATCAAGATTCATAATTATATTTTAGATTGACAAGAGTTTTAGTGTTAACAGAATTGATAGTGGTTTTTTATATTTGTATTTCTAGTCAAATAAATTGTTTGTCTATAAAGTTGAGATTATTATTTGTAAAGTTATTTTAATGAATAATGTATTTAATGTTTAATAGAGTATCAGATAAATAGAAAGCAGTATATATATATATATATATATATATATATATTTGTATTTTTAGTCAAGTAAATTGTTTGTCCATGAAATTGAAGTTAGTATTTGTAAAGTTATTTTGATAAATAATAAATTTAATATTCAATAAAATATCATCACTAGATAATTTACTGGTAGCAACGTGTGTGTGTGTGTAAACATTTTGTTTTGAGCTATGTTATAGGACAGCATGAAAAGTTCAAGTGCTTTTGATATACAGCCAAATTGAACAGGCTTGATAATAAGACAAACACAGATTCACGTGCCAAATAGTTGATCTAAAAGAAAGCCTATGTCTCTTGAGCCTGGAAAATCACTCAAAATGAGTGGCCTTTTTTGAAATTGGCTAGCTGGAAGCTTGACAAATGAAAGAAATCTCTTAACAGTCGACATTAGAAACTGAGGCTAAAGTATTTTATTTACTGGTTAAGAACTGGAAGTGCTGTGTAACATTTTTTTGGATGAATCACCATAGCATTCATGTATCTTAGTTACTACAGCACACTGACAGGATGCCACTAAAATAGCATAATCTTGACTTTGAGGCCTAATTAACTCAACCCAATCTCACAGGTGAATGGCTGTTTTCAACTCTACACAACCTTGCACTTCCCTCTTCAAGTAAATTGACCACAAGGGCATTACAGAACTATTGACCACCTCTTCTCCTCACTTTAGCAAGAGATCCTCGATCCTCACTGCTACAGATTCAAAACTGTCAATGGAGATTCCATGGCACACCAAAACCTTCTCTCTTCTGTTCCTTTTCATCTTTTCTACATTAGCCCCTTCCAAGGCATGCCACCCAGTTGATAAAGAAGCATTACTTGATTTCAAACACAAAATCACAGATGACCCGTCAAAACTGTTGCTTTCCTGGACAGTTTCCTCTGATTGCTGCACTTCTTGGGAAGGAGTTGCCTGTGATGCCTCAGGCAGAGTGGTCAATGTGTCTCGTCCTGGTCTTGTTTCAGACAATAATGACTTCATCGAAGACACATACATGTCAGGAACTCTGTCTCCTTCATTGGGAAACTTGTCCAGTCTTCAACTTCTAGACCTGAGTAATCTCAAGGACTTGAAGGGACCAATACCACAAGAACTTGGCAAGTTGTCGGTGCTTACACATCTCTTTCTTGATACAAACAAGTTCACTGGATCAATACCAATTACATTAAGGTACTTCTCTCAGCTGAAAAAGATATATCTTAGTGACAATTTTTTATCTGGTATTGTTCCTCCATCTGTTATGAAATCCTGGACTTCTGTCTCGGAACTTGGTTTATCAGGAAATGCTTTGTCAGGGCCAATTCCTCCAGAAATTGGTAAGCTGGTTATGGTAACTAAGCTTGATCTACATGAAAACAACTTTACCGGTAGCATTCCCACAAGCATTGGAAATCTTAAGAATCTCAAATATCTTGATCTATCTGAGAATCAGATAACTGGAAGCATCCCGCAGTCCATCGGTGGACTTGCTGCTTTGGAACTACTCTATGTCAATCAAAATCACCTCACAGGAAGGATACCATCTTCGATATCTGGACTTGTTTCTATGATATTCTGTCGTTTATCAGAAAACAAGTTATCAGGCAGCTTACCACCATCAATTGGCCTGCTCTCGAAGGTTCAAAGACTAATCCTTGAGAACAACAAGCTCACTGGAAAACTACCTGCAACCGTGGGTCGTTTAACTACTCTAACTGATATATTTTTCTCTAACAACTATTTTACGGGAAAGATCCCTTCAAGTTTTGTAAATTTACTTAACCTTCAAACACTTGATTTATCAAGAAACCGGCTCTCCGGCCAGCTTCCTCCTCAGCTAGCTAAGTTGAAGAGCTTACAGATTTTAGATCTTTCATATAATCCCTTGGGACTAGTTAGAATACCAGACTGGTTTCAGGAATTAAGAGTTTTCCAGCTTATGTTGGCAAAGACTGGGATTGAAGGGGAGCTTCCTCACTGGCTATCTTCGTCATCAATATCACAACTTGACTTGTCAAGCAATGCATTAACAGGAAAGCTACCTCGGTGGATTGGTAACATGACCCGTCTTTCATTTCTCAACTTATCAAATAATGGCTTTCACTCGTCCATCCCAGTTGAATTCAAGAACCTTTCACTTCTGATGGATCTTGATATTCATTCCAACAAGTTCAGCGGCCGCTTAAATGTAATATTCTCTAAAGAAGTCCAAGACCCGCTAGGTCATTTTAATTCCATTGATCTTTCCAGCAATATGTTCACTGGTCCAGTTGATGATGACATAGGAGAGAGACCAGCAATGGCTTCTATCAGTTCATTGATTCTATCAAACAACACATTTAGAGGACCACTACCAAAGTCAGTTGGGAAACTGAGAGAATTGCAGGTCTTGAAGCTAGTGAATGCTGGGCTGTCTGGGACGATACCAGTGGAGCTCGGTGATGCCAAAGAATTGTCCACAATTTTACTTTCAAAAAATAAGCTGACTGGTGCTATTCCAGAGATTGTGCTAAATTTGAAGGAGCTAAAACAATTTGATGTGTCTAGCAACAAACTAAGAGGCAGGATTCCTCCTCACAAAGCCATTATCCCTGCATCTGCATTCAAGAATAATCCTGGTTTGTGTGGACCTCCACTTCCACCTTGCAAACGCATTTAGTATATTCTCAAGATTTTCTGTCTTCGTTCATTTTTTACTCTGTTGTGATGTTTGAACTTTTTTCAAGTTCCATATTAATTGGAAAAGTTTGTATTTATTTATTAAGTATCTTTCCCTGATCTCCTCCTACTTTACATTTCCTTTTAAAGCAAAAGCTAAATGACCATATCCTCTTATAAATTGAATGAGACAACATTGAGTGTTATTAGAATACGAATTATTATTATTTTTTTCCTTCCAAACCTTTCTTGAAAATAGCCTTTCAGTCATATGATTGTCAAATGCTAGTTACTGGCTCCACTCTCCTCATCTCTTACGAACCATTTGGTTCGTTTCCAATGTAGCCACAGCGTTGCTAACTTGATATTTTGGGGATTGTAGTCCACAGAGTAGGTTTTTCCCCCGACAAAAAAGAAGAACAGTAACCAAAAAGAATAGAAATTGATTCTGGCATGCAACATGGTCCACGCTAATTGGGATGAAGAGTGGAGACACATGACTACATTAAAGCCATCGTAGGATTTTTCTTTTCCCTCCCACGTCCACATTCTATGATGTGGCCCAGCACCCACCATATGAGAACTGAAAACTTATGTCTGGTTCCCCAAGATTTGTTGGGTATAATAAGAAGTAAACCTGTTTTTCCCAAGACACCACAACCATTGCATTTTTTCAAACACCTTCCTTTGTTCCACTTTCTTACGAGAGGAAGCACATGCATGTCTGTTATTCACTCTAATTTTCATCATCCTGTTTACTGCATTAGCCACTAAACGCACACCACACAAATTTGAAAGCTGCGAAAATATAAGAAGAGGTTCTATATTATCATGCGAGACGCCAAAGCGCCAGGCACCAGTGGTCTAGTGGTAGAATAGTACCCTGCCACGGTACAGACCCGGGTTCGATTCCCGGCTGGTGCAAATATCGTGTTTCTTTTTTGGGGTAACCCAAGACCTCTTACAAACATAAATGGGCCGGAAACAACTATCAGAGTTTTCTTTCAATTGTTTTTTTGATTGATTATGATCAATCCAAATTTCTTAGATTAATGAGATTGATCATGACGTGCCTCAATTATCTTGAACAATTAGACAGCGTGGTTATTTCTTTGGGCCAATTATATACTCATTATATTGACATGAGAAAATCAAGAGGGGAAAAATCAGAACTCTTGAGTTAATTGAGTTCTTAAGTGGATTTCTTCCCTACATCTATGTTGGGACTCATCTAATGGAAGTGTACAATAGAGGGGTTTATGTTGGGATCCATCTATCTTCATCGTGGACATGCTAACCAGACCATTCAAAAGTACTCAACCATATTATCCCCCTTCATTTATTGCAGAGGTAAATCATGTTGGGATGAAAATGTGAAGTTACGGCGTTAAGTGAAACGTCTACTTATTCATATGTGTTTAGCAATGTGTTAATGCATTGATAATGATGAATGGATTTTGAGTATTTCATTTAGTCATAGTTAAATCTCTATTATATTTTAAATTAGGATTTTATGATGAATAGATGATAAATTCTTATGAATGAATGTCTTCAGGAAATATTTTGTATTAAAGCATTAGGGGATGAAACCCCTAACACTTTTTACTTATGCAAGATTTTATAAGCATTATATTTAAGAAATTAAATCATTTCCACCACTCATAATCAATCTTTTCTTAAGTATTAATTGATTCTTTGGAGATAGATAGTTGTTGTACATGTTAGGCCAATTCAAATCTACACGCTCCAATGCAAAATAAATATTTTTTCCTTCTAATAAGCAAAATTATCATTACAAAACATTAGAATATTAGACGTATCAATAAAAACAATAAAAATAGTTGCAATAATCAAGAAAGACTTTAATGTTATGAACCATATACTTTATCAAAATTAATTAGTACCAACTTAGTTGTGAATTCTAACCTTCTAGTGGATACGTAGTGATCACATCATACATAAAATTAATTTACTAATTATTTTAATAATAAAACTAATAAATAAAATACTAAGAATAAAACTTACGCACTCTTGACGGCCTAGAATTAAATTTGTTCCTAATGTTCATTTATTATTTTATTCCAGTTAAATTATAAAAATAACCTCCTTGCAGGCCAAGTCATTACCTTTATAAAATAATTGCAATTAATTAAATTATATACATCATAAGCAAATTAATGTAATAAACCTTAATATATTCATAACAAAAAAACATAAGATACTGTGGCTACTCCCAAATTAATCAACATCACAACCTCATCATAGCTTGCTTAATTATCAACTAAAATTTTTAAGTTGATAGACCTTAATAATGATGTAAACAATATCATGATTTTTCTTTAACAATTTTCTACAAATAAATATATTAATAAAACCCAAACAACTTGATTATAAATTATCAACTAAAAACCCAATTACCATATGTCTATACAACTAAACAAAATACCAAGAATAGAGCCTTTTCTTGCAGACAGTACTGATAAGGCGCGATGAACATAAGACCATCACATATTACAGTGATAATAGCAGTGGGGGCTTTCATAGAAAAAGCTTATTTACCTATTCTTTTCCATGTCGGATGACTAATTATTCTGAAATCTCCCATTAAGTCCCCAAAAAAACACCCCAATGGTTATGCAATGCATTAAAAAATGTGAGTCAAATTCTATCACACAGAAAGCAAACTAAAAGGCATCAAGTACAATCAGAAGGTCAAAATAGAAGGAATACCCATTAAAACACTGTCTTTGAATCTCTATTTCTAGCCACGGGATGCTAAACTTGGGTCTCCTCTGAATGTGACGCCAATCATCCATGACAAAAAATAAAAAATAAAAAAATCGAAGCACTTTATCTCAACTAGGGTTCAATTTCTAGGTATACCATAATCATACAGATATAAAAATCAAATTAATACTAATTAATGTAACAACAAGATAGCTTTAATATCACATGTAAGATAACTCTAAGATACCAAGAATGTAAACGCAATAGAAAATTAATATATATATATATATATATATATATATATATATATATCTTCTTCTGTATGATTAAGTATGTATTGAAACAACTGTCCAGAAAAATTAGCGTTGTCAAGAATAAAGCCTTTTTTAGTCTATATCAAATTCTTTAGGTTACTGCTTGTGGATGAAAGACACGAGATTTTTAATTATATATTATTGTTTTCGTTAGACTAGAGACCATATATAACCTAGTTTTTGCACCTTTATTCATGATAAATGTGCTTAATTAATCCACTACTAGAGTTGAATGAATCCTAAACCAAAATTATCATTTGATTTAAAAATTTACATGATATATGCGTCATCGATGTCTGATAAATATTTTCCAACATACAGATGTTTAGTTCGTAGTTTTAAGCCAAAAAATTACAAGCGTTTGATGGTTTGTACTACTTGGACACTAAGTTAAAAGCATGAGAAGGTCGGGCTACGAAGCCTATAACAGGCAGCTGTAGCGGTCATCTTGAATGCATGCTGTCATCTAATGTTCATCTAATGTTATAAGCAATCTTCAGCATATTTACTGCTTCCTTCATTTCTTGTTATTGTTATGCTTAAATTTGTATAACCTCCTAAACCATAAATATTCACAGAGCACCAAATTTCCATCAGTAATAAATCAGTGGGAGCGGAGCCAACACTCCAAAATTCCCACCAGAGGTATCGAACAAATACCGGTCCTAAAGCCTTATCCTTGTTCTAACTATTAATTTCCTGACCTTGAAACCAAAAAAACCCCTTAACAAAAAGCCACAACAATGGTCTTAGACAACAATGATGAAGCTTTTAATTGCTCCCAACGAAGCATTCCAATCTTCTTTGTTGAAACTATAGATTATGGAGCATTTTAATGAAGAAAATATTTAACTCCCAAGATTTATAGGACCTGACAATAGCCAGTCTAGATAAGCAAGCAACATGGAATCATGGATAGTTCTAAACAAGGAGTACTACAAGGAAAATAAAATGAAAGATGCAAAAGCATTGGCATTCATTCAACGAAGAGTTAATAAAGGCATTCTTCCAAGAATGCAAGTGCATCTACTTCACAAAAAATGAATGGAAAATATTGCAAAAACAATTCAGAGTCTGTGATAAGAAAATCTCCATCAGGCTGCAAACTTATGACGAGCTTTCGATAGCCCATGAAAAAAGATCAAGTAGATTTGCTACTCAAAACATAGATCAAGCCTTTGATTCGAAGGTTAATATCGGAAAACAAAACACCCCAAAGCTGTTAGGAGATCCAAACATTCAAACACACATAAATTTACGTGGTTCGGCAACTTGCCTACTCCACGGAGCTACTGGTTTGTATTAATCAAGCTCAAAAGCAATACAAACAACAAAACAAGGAGGAGGAGAAAA